>NC_030677.2:16548439-16604718 GCF_000004195.4 Xenopus tropicalis | reverse complement strand
ATAGGCAGTTAGGGAGAGGGTGCGGGAAAATGAATAGGCAGTTAGGGGGAGAGGGTGGGGAAATGGAATAGGCAGTGGTGGAGGATAGGCAGAGGGAGAGGGTGGGGAAATGGAATAGGCAGTGAGGGGGAGAGGTGGGGAAATGGAATTAGGCAGTGAGGAGAGAGGTGGAAGAAATGGAATAGGCAGTTAGGGGAGAGGGTGGGGAAATGGAATAGGCAGTTAGGGGAGAGGGTGGGGAAATGGAAATTGGCAGTTAGGGGAGAGGGTGGGGAAATGGAATAGGCAATTAGGGGCGAGGGTGGGGAAATGGAATTAGGCAGTTAGGCGGGAGATTCGGGAACATGGAAAGGTTAATAGGTGTGTGAATGAGAAAGAGAGTCAGGAAAGGTAGGAAATAGGCAAGTAGAAGTTATGGTGAGGGGGACATTGAGATATGAGTAAAGTAAGGTGGGGAAAGGGATAAATGGGTAAATGAGGGCAGGTAAATTTGCTGTAAGATGCCATAGCCAATCACTTTTTATTGGGCTGGGGGGCCTGTTTTGTGTATATGAAATGCCGGGGCCTATTAAGTGTCCAGTCCGGCTTAAATAAGGTGAAGGTGATGTGTAACATGTGTAGCTGCTTGAATGCACAAATGCACTCTCGTGCTGAGCTTGAGATCTTGGGCCGGCGTATCTGGCAGCCAATACAGCCGGGCTAGATGTTGGCCAAACCAGAGAGACAGAAATTTGGTCACAGGTAAAATGACCCTAATAATTCAGGGTTCGTAAGTAATGGGCTCACCCTCTATTGCTGTCTCGAACAGCCCCTATCTGCCTGTTGTTGTGATTGGGCAGCGAGGCATTTATAGAGGGGATAATGGTTACAGGCACTTGGCTGTGCTGATTCTATAACTGTTAAACGTGTGAACTCTGGGAAATGAAGAGATTATGTAACATGAACAATTATGATATATGATATCATTTGCCACCGTTTCTTTTTTCCAGGAGCGGACGAGTTCGGTTCTTCATTTCCGAGTGCCTGCAGAGAGAACCATCGAAAGACCGTCTGCAAGGCAACTTCTGTCCCACCCCTTCATTGGAGAGATCAGGGTGAGGGGTGTGCAAAGAACATTGCCCAACTGCTGCACAGAGGTAAGGGGACTGCTCATTCTCATTATAGTTCCACAATGCATTGACTATAACCATCTATTGTTCATCAAATATCTCTCTGCTTCCACATACGAATTCATTCGATACTAAAGCCACCAATAATAGAGACTTGTATTAGGCAGAGGCCTTTGGAGTTGCCATGATCACTGACCATAGCAACCAGTAAGGAAACAAGAAAGGTGCTTAAGTGACACCCATAGAATGGCCATTGAATCATTGGTTTATCGGTCAATTATAGGAAAGGTGCATCCTAAATAAGAAGACCTTGAATAAATAAAATTGTAACTTGCACTTGATATTTATTTTAAAAAAGGAGCAAAAAACACAAAAAGAAAAATATAAAAAAGAAATAGATAGATACTTTAAAAAAAATCTCTTTCTCTTGCCCTTTTAATTGCCCCATTTTTAAATAAATATCTGAGCAATGGGGGCTCTTCTTGGGCCTATTGCTGGCTGGGGGCCACCTCCCTGGTAGGATAGTGAGCACTAAGAGCACAAACACTCTTTACTCTTAAGGCTTTTCTGTCCCTGCTAAAGGCACAGGGCACAGAGAAACAGGTAACGGGGCCCTCTGGCACAGAGAAACGGGCAACAGGGCCCTCTGGCACAGAGAAACTGGTAACGGGATTCTCTGGCACAGGGAAACGGGTAACGAGTCCCTCTGGCAAAGAGAAACGGGCAACGGGGCCCTCTGGCACAGAGAAACTGGTAACGGGGCCCTCTGGCACAGAGAAACTGGTAACGAGGCCCCCTGGCACAGAGAAACGGGTAACAGGGCTCTCTGGCACAGAGAAACGGGCAACGGGGCCCTCTGGCACAGGGAAACGGGTAACAAGTCCCTCTGGCACAGAGAAACGGGTAACGGGGCTCTCTGGCACAGAGAAACAGGCAACGAGGCCCTCTGGCACAGGGAAACGGGTAACAAGTCCCTCTGGCACAGAAAAACGGGTAACGGGGCTCTCTGGCACAGAGAAACAGGCAACGAGGCCTCTGGCACAGAAAACAGGCAACGAGGCTCTCTGGCACAGAGAAACAGGCAACGAGGCTCTCTGGCACAGAGAAAACAGGCAACGAGGCTCTCTGGCACAGAGAAACAGGCAACGAGGCTCTCTGGCACAGAGAAACAGGCAACGAGGCTCTCTGGCACAGAGAAACAGACAACGAGGCTCTCTGGCACAGAGAAAAAGGCAACGAGGCTCTCTGGCACAGAGAAACAGGCAACGAGGCCCTCTGGCACAGAGAAACTGGCAACGAGGCTCACTGGCACAGAGAAACAGGTAACGAGGCCCTCTGGCACAGAGAAACTGGCAACGAGGCTCTCTGGCACAGAGAAACAGGCAACGAGGCTCTCTGGCACAGAGAAACGGGCAACAAGGCTCTCTGGCACAGAGAAACGGGCAACGAGGCCCTCTGGCACAGAGAAACGGGCAACGAGGCCCTCTGGCACAGAGAAACGGGCAACGAGGCTCTCTGGCACAGAGTAACGGGTAACGAGGCTCTCTGGCACAGAGAAACGGGCAACGAGGCCCTCTGGCACAGAGAAACGGGCAACGGGCTCTCTGGCACAGAGAAACGGGCAACGGGGCCCTCTGGCACAGAGAAACGGGTAACGAGGCCATCTGGCACAGAGAAACGGGCAACGGGCCCTCTGGCTCAGAGAAACGGGTAACGAGGCCCTCTGGCACAGAGAAACGGGCAACGGGGCCCTCTGGCACAGAGAAAACGGGGCCTCTGGCACAGAGAAACGGGCAACGGGGCCCTCTGGCACAGAGAAACGGGTAACGAGGCCATCTGGCACAGAGAAACGGGCAACGGGGCCCTCTGGCTCAGAGAAACGGGTAACGAGGCCCTCTGGCACAGAGAAACGGGCAACGGGGCCCTCTGGCACAGAGAAACTGGTACGGGCCCTCTGGCACAACAGTCACTATTTACAACAGAATCACTACAGGTGCCCATTGCTGCCAACTGGCTGATAGGGTGTAAACATTTTTGTCCTTATTTGTGTAAAGTTACATTGACTGCGTCGTATGAATTCATTTTATCTTTACTGGGACATTCAGGACTGTATTACAGCTTTGTGTTTCCTTTGGGGATCACTGCAGGGAGATTATTATCAACATATGGAGGTTGATACTGATAATAATGAGTATATATATATATATTAGCGAATAAAGTGCCCCCTATTGTAACATATAGGGATATTATAAGTCCCTGAGGAGTTCCTTATAATATATAGTGAATAAAGTACCCCTATTGTAACATATAGGGATATTATAAATCACAGAGGAGTTCTTTATAATATATAACAAATAAAGTGCCCCCTATTGTAACATGTAGGGATATTATAAGCCCCCGAGGAGTTCCTTATAATATATAGCAAATAAAGTGCCCCCTATTGTAACATATAGGGATATTATAAGCCCCCGAGGATTTCCTTATAATATATAGTGAATAAAGTGCCCCCTATCAGAGGGGACAGTAGCTGCGTTTAATTAATATAAACACTATAACAAGTGTTGTAAAACAGCAATCCGGAAGGCAAAGATAGAAAATGAGGAGCGCATCGCGGCCGAGGCCAAGACTAACCCCAAAAAGTTTTTTAAGTATATTAATAGTAAAAAGATGCAGGTTGAGGGTGTGGCCCCATTGAGTTATAATAACAATATGGTTACAGCGGATACAGAAAAGGCAGATGTGCTTAACCAGTTCTTTTCTTCTGTGTATACAGTAGAGGAGCCAGTGGGACAAGTCCCACCCAATAGCTTCACTGTTGCCTCAGCTCCAACTACACAGTGGTTGGCGCAGGATATGGTGCTTAAAGGGTTACACACGATAAATGTAAACAAGGCACCGGGGCCAGATGGAATACACCCTCGGGTACTGAGAGAGCTAGGGGCAGAATTGCAGTGGCCCTTGTTTCTGATATTCTCAGACTCTCTTTCATCAGGTATGGTACCTAGTGATTGGAAGAAGGCGAATGTCATTCCCATATTTAAAAAGGGAATAAGATCTCAGCCTGGCAATTATAGGCCTGTAAGTTTGACATCCGTGGTGGGCAAGTTATTTGAAGGCTTGTTAAGGATCACATTCAAAATTATGTAGTGGAGAATGGCATTATGAGCAGTAATCAGCATGGCTTTATGAAGGACAGGTCATGTCAGACCAATTTAATTGCTTTTTTATGATGAGGTAAGTAAGAAGCTGGACAGTGGGGATGCAGTAGATATCATCTATTTGGATTTTGCCAAAGCATTTGATACCGTTCCCCACAAACGACTGCTTTCTAAGCTAAGGTCTATTGGTCTTAGTGAAGTCGTTTGCACATGGATAGAAAACTGGCTACAGGATCGGGTACAGAGGGTGGTTGTTAATGGTACATTCTCTACTTGGAGTAAGGTTCTCAGTGGGGTCCCTCAGGGTTCTGTACTGGGTCCACTTTTGTTTAATTTGTTCATAAATGACTTAGGGGAGGGTATTATGAGTAATGTATCAGTGTTTGCAGATGACACAAAACTCTGCAGACCAGTCAATTCTATCCAGGATGTGACATCCCTGCAGCAGGATCTTGACCAACTGGCAATCTGGGCAGCTAAGTGGCAGATGAGATTTAATGTGGATAAATGTAAGGTCATGCACCTGGGATGTAAAAATATGCAAGCCCCGTATACCCTTAATGGGACTGCACTAGGCAAATCCATAATGGAGAAGGATCTTGGAGTCCTTGTAGATAATAAACTTGGCTGTAGCAAGCAATGCCAGGCAGCAGCTGCAAGGGCAAACAAGGTTCTGAGCTGTATTAAAAGGGGTATAGATTCACGGGAGGAGGGGGTTATTCTTCCCCTTTACAGAGCACTGGTAAGGCCCCATCTAGAATATGCTGTTCAGTTTTGGTCTCCAGTGCTCAAACGGGACATTATTGAGCTAGAGAGGGTCCAGAGAAGGGCAACTAAGCTGGTAAAGGGTATGGAAAGTCTCAGTTATGAAGAAAGACTGGCCAAGTTGGGTCTGTTTACACTGGGGAAGAGGCGCTTAAGAGGTGACATGATAACTATGTATAAATATATAAGGGGATCATATAATAACCTCTCTAATGTTTTATTTACCAGTAGGTCCTTCCAACGGACACGAGGGCACCCACTCCGTTTAGAAGAAGGGAGGTTCCATTTAAATATTCGGAAAGGATTTTTACAGTGAGAGCTGTGAAGTTGTGGAATTCCCTCCCCGAATCAGTCGTACTGGCTGATACATTATATAGCTTTAAGAAGGGGCTGGATGGATTCTTAGCAAGTGAGGGAATACACGGTTATGGGAGATAGCTCTTAGTACAAGTTGATCCAGGGACTGGTCCGATTGCCATCTTGGAGTCAGGAAGGAATTTTTTCCCCTCTGAGGCAAATTAGAGAGGCTTCAGATGGGGTTTTTTGCCTTCCTCTGGATCAACTTGTAGTTAGGCAGGTTAGGTATAGGCATTATGGTTGAACTTGATGGACGTATGTCTTTTTTCAACCCAACTTACTATGTTACTATGTTACTATTGTAACATATAGGGATATTATAAGCCCCCGAGGAGTTCCTTATAATATATAGTGAATAAAGTGCCCCCTATTGTAACATATAGGGATATTATAAGCCCCCGAGGAGTTCCTTATAATATATAGTGAATAAAGTGCCCCCTATTGTAACATATAGGGATATTATAAGTCACAGAGGAGTTCCTTATAATATATAGTGAATAAAGTGCCCCCTATTGTAACATATAGGGATATATAAGAGGAGTTCCTTATAATATATAGTGAATAAAGTACCCCCTATTGTAACATATATATAATAGGAATAATATATAGCCCCCGAGGAGTTCCTTATAATATATAGTAAATAAAGTACCCCCTATTGTAACATATAGGGATATTATAAGGAGGAGTTCCTTATAATATATAGCGAATAAAGTACCCCTATTGTAACATATAGGGATATTATAAGTCACAAGGAGTTCTATGACCTTATAAAGATTCGAGGCCAAGTGCTTTTATACAGGTCATGTGACAGAAATTATATATACAGGTCACGTAGTGAGTCATGTGACAGAAATGACATCACTAAATACCGTTTATAACAATATTATTTACAGTTTGGTGCCATAGGGAAATGACCTGTATATTGTATATATATGTTTCCATTTCACACACATTGATGGCAGTGGCTCACCTCTTCAAGCAAAAAGCCCAGCCCTATCAGCAGGTCATACTCCCCCAGATTTATATAATACACAAAAGTCATTAATATCCTGTAAATTTTATCCTTATAAAGGTGCTTAGTGATGTTATCAATTAAAAGAAAAGTTGTGTATTATAATAAATAATGTACCCCCCCCCCCCCGTTGAAAAAATACAAGGATATTAGAAGTTCCCTCGGAGTTCTATGAGCTGTATAAAAGTACTCGTGCCATGGTTATGGAACTCCTCTGTGGCTTATAATATCCTTATAATTTACAATAGGGGGTACATTATTCCCTATATATTTACCCTTCTGCGGGCAAGAACATTCCAATCACAGCAGTTTGAAGTTACAGAATAAAATTCTAAATCATAAACTGTGGGCTCACTCAGCGACCAATCAGGTTTTCATATTAATAGTTTTATAGGCCCTTTTTGTAACAGGAGCCCCCCCCCCCTGCTATTTGGCATCACCTGAAAAAGCCAGAAGCTCCAAGATGAACGATCATTGTAACTGGCATATGTATGGCCACCTTTACCCTAAGGGCGAAGACACACGGGACGATTAGTCACTGCAACTTTTTATACAGTCACAGCGCAAACAACATGCAATTTGTCGCTACTTGTATATTAGTTTATAGCAACTAAGTTGCATGATTAGTCGCTGAACTTTTAAAAGTTGTGGCGACTAATTGCCCCGTGTATGTTCGCCATTACACCACAATGTCAAAGGGTCTCTGACTTTTGTACTCATTAGTATTAGAAGCCTATTGTGATTGAGGGCAGTGCTGATATTGTTTGTACCCATTATAAAGATATGCACAGGCCACACACGGATTTCCTCAACTAAGCGGCAGTTGTCCCACTTGGAGGGGCACAGGCACAGAGCGAGTTTGGTCAGAACTAATTGTTATCATATCTAATAAAACTATTGAAACAAAAAAAGAACAAATATTTTGCTAAATTGTTCCTCCAAAATGTTGTTTAATTTGCTTTTTTGTTTGTTTGTTTTGTTTTTGGGTGTAGTTGTTGTGTTTGGCCGGACTTGGGGTGTTGTTCCTGAGAGGAGCAGGCAGTGCAGAGATGAAACATGCCTGTGTGGTACTGAGGTTGGTGGCACCGGGCTGAGAGAGGCGGCTATGATATAATAAGGAATCTAGTTGCCTATTACACACCTGGAAGCTGGGGGGATCTACAAATCAAGCAAAAATCATTCTGGGCAAACAGAAATCCTAAGCGCTGCCTATTGCTGCACCCCCCACCGGCGCCCCCCCGGCTACAGTGGGTATGCGGCACATAAGGAATATGGTTGGGCAGTGACATGCAGACCAGCATAGTGGGGTCACGTGGCATACAGTATGGGGGCTCATAAAGAAGTAGGAGGTCCACCCCCCACAAGCTGGGGCAAATGAAACATTCCAAGTGCAACACAACAAATGACGGATAATGAGTGTTCCGCCGGTAACTGGCTCAACCAATCACAATGCTCCGACTGGGAACAGCTCAAGTGAGTGACTAGAAATGGCAGTGGAAGAGAGTTGAACAGTTTGGTCTGTGATTGGACATGATGGAAAGGGGCGGAGACAAAGTTCTCATTTCACACGTCCGTCATCTCATCCTCCAGCTCTGCATCCTCTGCTTCCCCTTCCAGCTCAGCGTCATCCTCCTCCTCCTCTTCTTCCTCGGACGTGATGTCGGGGTCATCAGCTTGCGCTAGGCACTTGGGGCAGGAACACACGAACAGGTAGTTCTCCCTGGGCAGAAAGAGAACATTGGGGCGGGTTCCACAGACTCTCTATACATCGCTATAATAAGACTATGGTACCTGAGAATCTTTTGGCGGCTGTGCCGGCTGCGGTCCCTCTGGCAACAGTCTAGGTAACTAATGCAGATTTCCTAGGGAGAGAAGCCATACAGGGGGACATATGGGCACAACAGAATATGGCAGATATAGAGATAAATACCCCAATGAGGGGATCCTGCAATATACTATATTTGTCTTTATACGTGTGGCGTAGAGCGACCATATTATTTCCGCTACAGCATAAAATGGGGGGGGGGGGGAGTCCTCAATGCTAAACGTACCTCTCCAGGCTGGATATCTTCCAAAGCAGTGAGATGGAGGATAAAGTTGTTGTCTGGAAAAGAGGCCTCTGCGTTTGGCACACAGCTATGGTTACCTGCAAGGGAGTATGAAACATCTTCACCGTGAAGCAAACTTAGGGGGCTGTTCCTGCTGAATTGTGCTTAGTACAGGGGAATCCCTATGTGCCATAGTTTTATGGTATCTCTCTGTACAGGCTATGAGCAAACTTAGGGGGCTGTTCCTGCTGAATTGTGCTTAGTACAGGGGAATCCCTATGTGCCATAGTTTTATGGTATCTCTCTGTACAGGCTATGAGCAAACTTAGGGGGCTGTTCCTGCTGAATTGTGCTTAATACAGGGACATCCCTATGCTGCCATAGTTTTATGGTATCTCTCTGTACAGGCTATGAGGAGCAAACTTAGGGGGCTGTTCCTGCTGAATTGTGCTTAGTACAGGGGAATCCCTATGCTGCCATAGTTTTATGGTATCTCTCTGTACAGGCTATGAGCAAACTTAGGGGGCTGTTCCTGCTGAATTGTGCTTAGTACAGAGGAATCCCTATGTGCCATAGTTTTATGGTATCTCTCTGTTCAGGCTATGAGCAAACTTAGGGGGCTGTTCCTGCTGAATTGTGCTTAGTACAGAGGAATCCCTATGTGCCATAGTTTTATGATATCTCTCTGTACAGGCTATGAGCTAATGGTGTTTACCTAAACTAATTATGATTATATTTTATTTTTCTAAATGTGCCACCAATGACATCAAACCTTTCTAACTGTTCTTAATTGGTCAGTAATGCTCCCTTCCTGCATTTGTAAGGGGACTGTAGTTTAGGAGGTAATAATGAAGGTTAGACAGTTGTGGAACAATGGAATTCACTGCAAGTCTTATTTTTGTATTTTGTTGGTTCAAAGACTCTGAAGGAGATACGCAAACTGCTGGCAGAAGCTGAAACTGTTGGTTTTGATGAGTCAGCTCATGGCTACTCATTCTCTTCTCGGGTTAAAGACATTTCTAGCTCTTCTTTACCAATGTGGCTGAAAACCAGTGACTCCGTAGCTCCTACTGCTGGGAATAGCAGATTTACCAGCCTGGGAGACGGTCAATTGCCAGAGATATCATGGGATGCCTCTCTAAGCAGCAGCCTAACGTATGACAACTTGCAAATGAAAGATTCCCCAGTAAAAGTGGGTTGGGATGATTCTCTAGCCAGCACTGACAAATTTAAAGATAGCACAGATTTGGAAAAAGAATTAGAAGGCCAAAACCAACCCATTCCACAGTTTAAACAAGAGAAGCTGTTTGAGAGGGGGGCCACGTCGGCTCGTTGATGTGGTCCCTGAACCGACTGTGCCTTTGCCGCCGTTAGAATTTGATCGTCTGGCCCACATTTGCCCGATATCGGCCACAAGTAGGTGGGGATATTGGGAGAAGATCCGCTCGCTTGGCAACCTCGCCAAACGAGCGGATCTTATCTTTACGTGTATGGCCACCTTATGTGCCTGCTCTCCAAAGACCAGTAATGTTCCCTGTCTGGCTTCTTAGTTTGGGACCAAGCCCCTTACCCTAGCAGTGGGAATGAGCAGCCCAATTAAAGTCAGAGTTCTGTACCTTGAGCTGATTGGGAGGTTCCCAGTGGGGACCTATCCAATAAACCAAGTCACTTGAGGTTTTTGTGGATACAATCCCTTTCTTGCCTGCAATGGGGCTATTACACCTAGGAGAGTTTACACCAAGCATTACTAAAGTTCATTGAGCACTATATAATGGCTTCTGTTCATTTCTTTTTATCCTTCACTGCTGCCATGGTATAATTATAGAAAAGTCTCTCTGAGAACAAGTGTTGTCTGTTTTGCAAAACCCTATTCAGGTGCCCAGTGTACTTGGGGGGGGGGGGGGGGAGCAGCAGTGTTAGAAAAGGATTCAGAACACAGGTGGCTTTTTTGCATGTGTTATTCCTTGCATTTGTCCTAATCCATTTTTTTCTCTGTATCCATAGCTTCCTTGCAGCTGAAACTGGCCAATTGTTCTTCCATTACGGAGACAATTCTAAATGATGAGGACAGGAGACGAATAGAAGAGATTAAGAGAGAGTTAATAGAGGGGGCAAAGGAGTCACAGCTGGGACAGGTAAGTGTTACAGGAGGAACACAGCCATCTTCCTCAGGTCTCAGCACCTTTACACATACCAAATTACCTGAATAACTGCTAACACTGACAACCTTTTTTCTCCTAGGTCAGTAGCCCTTTCATTCATTCTGTAGCCAAAACATTTACAATTTTAGTTCTATTTACATTTACTAGACTGCAGCAAACGTTTTAGGCGCTCCATGTACGTGAAATGGCCACATCTCTTTTTTTTCCCCCTATTTTCTCCCAATGTGAGTGAATACTGTTTATACCTGCAGAATCCATGCCGTGCCAATGCTGACAGGATGTCTGACCACTGGAGGAAGTCGGAACCTTTTCGTTTACACATGACTCCGTCACCTGACCTCGGTCAGTCCAGTCCTAGAATGCACCCTAAGTTGCTCGAGAGAGCTCCGGAACAGTTGGCACCTCTCACAACTGCAGAAACATTCAACAAAGAGAATGCTCACACCTAAGTGAAAGAGGAGTCTCGCCTGTTGGAAGAGGCCTTTGTGCCCCAGACATTGAAGTTGACAGATTTGGATTTCAGAGAAGCTTCCGGCACAAAGAGGGAACTGAGCCAACAGGGGGCTCCTGCTTATCCACCACTGAGTGGAGAATCCTCCAAGCCAGTTACATCCATTACCTTTTCATCACGCAAACGCAGCTCTCCTCTTTCCCTTTCCTCCAGTTCCGAAAGGACGTGTCGTGCAGAAACTTCTCCCGCTGTGCGGCCACGCAGCCATGATGGGTCTGATCCCAACAAACTGATCCTCAGTGCACCAGCTAAGTCTCTTTCTGTATCAGACACACCTGTAGTGGCTCCTCAGGATACTCCGGCCTCCCATCTGGCTACTGAATACCGACATTGGCAACACAGTCCCACTCCTGATTCATCCGAATGCAGCCTTCATGCTCACAACAGTTTTGCACTATGTAACCTGACTTGCACTGATAATGAGGGCAGCATTACCTCTGTGGCACCACAAATCACTCCTTATAGCCACCCTGACTTCCATGAAGATGTTCCTCTAACCGTTGGCTTAGATCAGAGCTTCCATTCAGAACACAGTTCATATCGCACAGAGCCCTGTATGCCAGCCAGCCACCCTGCTGCTGCTGCTGCTTCTCCAGCTAGAAAAGCCATATCGTGTGTTCATGTTCAAATCTCCCCCAAACAGGAGGACTCCAAGAAACTCGACTTTGACCCAAAGCTCCTGAGTGGCTCTGCATGTGTTAATAATGTGGCCAAGCTGCAGGAACCTGATCTGTCCCCATCACGTGCTGCAAACTTGCCAGGGAAGGAGGGGGCATTAATAAAACAAGATCTTGCTGATGAAAAACTGACATTATCTTCCCTCCATTTGCACACAAATCCAAGTGACAGTGGCATTCGCCCACCTGTGAGTTCCCTATCTACGCCAGAGAGTGCAGCATCTGTGGTGCTCGGCCGCATTCCCTTACATGATGCAACGACACAGATAACCATGGAGAGCACAGCCAAAACAACCTTCTCTGCTGAGATATTTATTGACAGTAGAGAAAAGGATATAATATCCAGGTCTCCAGATGTAACAGCCAACACCACTCCAGAGAGGCAGCCTTTATACCATGCCCGACTCTCCCCAGCCACTGGTAAGTCTTATTGTGCAGTTACATTGTAAATTTATTGCACGTCCCGACTGACAGAAACCATTCTTTTCCTGAGGTATAGATTAGTATTTGCACATTTCTTCTCTGCATATTACTTATTTATACCGTCCTATCCCATCATATTTTTATTGTAATATATTTATAAATATGACTTACCATATGAAGTTGACGAGAATTTTTGAAAGATTGTGCCTCATTCTTTTTGTTGTAGATCAACCTTTGCTCGTGCCATACAGACCTCATGGGAGCCCTGAGTTGTTCTATGTTCCCTACACTGATGGGTTATCCAGGATCTCTCCTGTCAGCACCATAGAGAGCTCCCACACAGGTTAGTCTGGATAAAACTTCCGCCTACTGTTTTGTAGCTAATGATAGAATATAAAATGAATGTTTAATAGTTTTCCCTATGAGTAAACATAGTGGGCTGCCCATACAGTCTGTATTCCTGCAACAGTCTCCACTTCGTCTTTATCATAAGGCTCCAATGATGCAGTTTCACCCAAATTTCCAGTGGAAGTGCTGGGCTCTGGCATGGATAGCCTATCCGATTCGGCACTGGTCCGGCATAAAGAAGGCATATACAGCAAAGGCTCCAGCCCCAAGCTGGCCTGGGAAGCAAGCACAGCACCACATAAAGGAAATGCCTCAGGTGAGCAGAACCTTCTTACACAGGTTGTACTGTTTCTGGGCTCCAATGGCTCTGGGTTCTCTTAGATATTTGCAAAGTCTGTAGCATTTAATACCACCTCTCTTTACTGGCTCTTCTCTTATCAAAGGTTTTGTGCCTTGTGTAAGGTACATAATGTGCCTCAGTATTGGTACTTGATTTCTATTTCCTCTGAAAAAGTCTTACCTAAACTCTGTGCCTGGGTAACTACACATAAGAGATCCAATGATGTTCCTCAGAACGTAGATTCCTAGATTTTATCCCATGCAAAGCTGAACTGTGCATCTTGTATTAATTGTGTATGGTTCATAACCAGGCCGAGACTGGCAATCTGTGGGTTTTGGCAAATGCCAGAGGGGCTGCTGTAAGATGCCATAGACACTCACTATTTATTGGGCCTATTTTGACTCCAAGTCTGAACCTGTTACTAACAGTGTCTTGTATTTTATAGAGACTTTACCAACAAGGTCGGCTGTACGACATACGCTGCATCAGATGGGTTCCGATACTAAAGCTCCCCGTACTGCTCTTACACAAGGAAACTTTCAATATGAACGCGATTCCAGATTAGATAATCAGAGGGAAAGGCCTTCCCTTCTCTCCAGCCACACTGAGGATAATGAATTCTTCCCCTTAACGCCAGAAATAGATTTCAACAGGGACCAGCGACGTGATGGCAGCCCCAGCCTGAGGTGGAACAGTCCAGCTGAAGGTTCTTTGCTAAGAAATGCTAAAACTATTTCTTTTCCTTTTTCAAAAAGTTCTCCCAGCCTTAAAGTCACTGGGAGTAGCCCACTGCCTGGAAAGGTCTCTCCAACTTCACTTGGTGGCAGGTCTGTCACCAATGGAAGAAACGGTGAGAATTCCTATACCAATGGCCGCTACATGTCTGTGACTCGGGAGTCTGATGGCCATAAGCGGTTGCACAAGTCCCAGGCCACTCTGGATCAGAGCTCTGTCTCCCAACAGCGCTGGCACAATAGTGTTTTTCTATCAGCTGGTCAACACTACAGCGTGGGTTAGACCGAGCGCTGGCAATTTCTTTCTGTGTTTTGTGTACAAATTGTAGCCAAATTTTGCTTCTCGCTGCTATGTAGCCTTTAAACCAATGAATCACTTTCATGTGTGTGCTAATGAGCTGGGGCTTAAAAGCTCCCTGCTTTCCCACTAGAGCCTTTCTGAGCTAAAGGTAGGTGCAATAGGTCTTAATACTCAGTCACATTGTTTTCTGGGGAACTTTATTTTATTTGCATCACAGACTCAAAGTCATTAGACAGTGTAGGACTCACGTATAATGAGGGGCCTTGACGTGGCACGTGAGCTTACATATTTTGGCCAAAGTGTGGTACTAACACCTCATTTTTTGTAAAAATTATTTTTAAAGGCAAACTAAGTGCTGGCAAACTTTCTTTCTCTTTGTGTATAAGTAATGGCTTTTTATCGTTTATAGCAACTGGTCAACTCCAGATTGTTGGTTAGACCGAGCGCTGGTACAATAGTGTGTTTCTAGCAGCTGGTCAACACTACAGCGTGGGTTAGACCGAACGCTGGCGATTTCTTTCTGTGTTTTGTCCCAACAGAGTCTGGATGATCTATGGGCTCGTTATACAAATAGGAAAAAGCTTCAGCAGTCGGAATCCAAGAGCAATCATGAGCTTTCACTGGTGGAGAGGCTAGATCGCCTAGCCAGGCTCCTTCACAATTCCTCTTCCCACTCTCCACACTCGGCAAAGGACGAACCACTTGCTGACCTAGAGCAAAGCAAGAACCATGTGAAAGAGAGAAGCTGGGAGGGCAGTGGCCATAAAGGAGAAAGATGGTATGACAAGAAGCTCTCAGGAACAGGCCTTCATGTAGGGGGCAGATATTCGCTAGATGAGATAGACATTACTAGTCATGCTGATGAGAGCTCTGTAGGCTCAGACTTGTACCCACTGCTCCAAAGCGCCAAATCCGACAGCGCCCCCTCTGAAACAGGAACGGCTACACAAACAGGCAGCGAGGTGACTACACAGACATCAGAATCCAGCTCCACTCTAAAGACGGTATCCAGCTCTGTTTCTACCATAGACACCATACGCCTTATTAACGCCTTCGGTCCTGAAAGGGTCTGTCCATCGTCCCGGCTCTCCCGCTTGTACAGCGCCATCGACCTTCAGAAGAGACGCTCGGAAGAAAGCACAGGCAAGCCCAGCAGGAACCCTGCCGCCAGAATAGACACGGGGGGACTTCACAGAAGCTTAAATAAGGTAAAGACTCCATTTTATTCCTGTTAGTTCTGACTCTTGATACTGGGATTTATAGTTGCATTATTCCGTAAGAACTGTCCAAGTATGTGTGCTGTAGTTTACATTATGTATATTATGTTACGTAGCCTTTTTATCTCCTCACATAGCCTGGTTATGCTGAAATGGACCCTTGCTGTCATGCCACTAAATGGGGATTACTCATTATGTTTCTTATTTTTTTTTTATCTTTAATGAAGACCCCAGAATCCATATCTTCTGCCTCCACGTCTGACAGCTCTTGGCAACCAAGACCAGCCCTCAAAAGCAAAAGGAGCAACAAGTACTTAAACAAAGGTGTTCAGGCAGGTGGGTTCCCTTCCCCACGCCACTCAGTTTCCCATTCACTTCCTTTCTCCCACTGAAATGCCACTCTCCTGACTCTGACTGCAGCCATGTTTTTCCTGCCAGCCATAGTTTGCAGATCAGATAATGTGTACCGTAATATTTTATAGAATGTCCAATTCCTAGCAACTTTGCAGTTGATCCTGATTAAATAATTTAGTTATAGTTTGAAAATTATTTCCCTTCCTCTTCTAAATTTTTCCAGCTTTCCAAAGGGGGGGGGGGGCAATAACTACGGAAGCTAAAAAACTATTGCTCTATGACCTTATTATTTTTACTTATTTTTTATCTTTCTATTTTGACCCCCTCCTATTCATATTCCAGTCTCTCATTTAAACGACTGCCTGGTTGCTAAGGTAAACAAGACCTTAGCAACCAGATAGCCGATGAAATTCCAAACTGGAGAAAAAGTAATACATTTAAAACCAATTGCAAATGGTCTCAGTTCAAGATGAGCACCCTTTAAGCCTATATAACAGAGAATGAAAGAAATTAGATTCTTGTCCCCTGTTTGCACCAATTCTGTAATGATCAGCAGCCATTTTGTTTGTTATTCCTGCAGGAAATCTGGAAATAGTAAATAGTGCTACTAAGAAAAACACAAGGGATGTTGGCACAGTTTTTCCTTCGCCAAGAGGAGACCCCCATAAACCTCTTACCCAGGGGCACGGACAGAAGGTGAGCGCTTCTGGGACAGCAGTGTCTTTACTCAGCGAGGTGGGAGGAGCAAGCAGGTCGCAGCACAAGGTTAGTTGCTTTTTGGCTCAGGTTTGTAATATGATGATAATGTGGTTTTATCCCCCTCTATCTCCTCCCCATGCATCCTTTCATTGAGGAGATTTATTCCTTGATGGCATAAAAAGTTGCTTAAAAGCGGGCAATTCTTGAACCAGAGAGGGTAAAATATTCTATATTCATACAGTATACATTCATGTTACTCTGCAGGTGGAATTTGGTTTGCTTTGTATGGGTGTATTTATTAATTGAAGCCCAGACTATTAAACAGTGCCCTCTGGTGGCGACATATTATATGACGATTTGATATCCATGTAGATCTTCATATAGTGCTATTTATATGTACAGCCCATTACAAGGTGGTAATGGTACAGACAGGAGGTTTGATGGGAATCCTTGGAGTCATTCTTTACTATGTGTCGGTTACGCAGAAATTGCACGTGGCTGTTACATTTACAATCCCCTTGTAAGATATACTACTGCTGTTATATCAACGCAGTTCTTTGTAATAGAACTATAGGATGCACAGGGATACATTAGTTCCCCATATTTGTTAGGGTAGAGGATTTGTTGGGTCACTCTATGAGGGGGAAGAAGTAGTCCTACATGGTTACTTTTTACACATGCACCTTCCTGCAGGGCTGAGTTGGTTTGTTCCAACTGAGGACTTGAAATCGGACTCAAGAAAGGAGAATAGGTCTGGCATGAAGAAAGGCCCCAGTGTAAGTTGGTACGAGCCTCTGACCAATACAAAGCCTTGGAGGGAACCCCTGCGAGAGAAGAACGTGGAGGAAGTCCGTGACCAGCTGCGAATTTAAATGGTTATACGCTTTTTAGGAGGGACAGAGTGATTAAAAAGGGTGGAGGGGTTTGTCTTTACGTAAAGTCAGATTTAAAGCCATGTAATAAAGACATTACCAATGAAAACGTCGAATCTCTTTGGGTAGAAATTTCAGTAGGGCTGAAGGTCACAAAGAAAATGATCATTGGTGTATGTTATAAACCACCCCGTATAGATGAGGGGGATGAGGCCCAGCTATTGTTGCAAATGGAGGAGGCTTCAAAACTGGGTCAAGTTGTTATTATGGGGGACTTTAATTATCCGGACATTGACTGGAGTAATGGGGTGGCTAAGTCAGAAAAAGCTAGTAGGTTTGTAAATATGCTAAATGACAACTTTTTATTTCAGGCGGTTCAAGAACCCACTAGGAATGACTCTATTTTGGACCTGGTGATATCTAATAATAATGAAACATCTCTAACATTTGTGTGGGTGAGCATTTGGGGAACAGTGATCACAACATGGTCTCCTTTGAGATAATGCTGCAGAGACAGCGCTATAAGGGAGTAACTAAAACGCTCAATTTTAGACGTGCAGACTTTGCCAGTATAAGGGCATCTCTGCAATGTGTCAACTGGGAAAGGCTTTTCATGGGGTTAGACACAGAAGGAAAATGGAACATCTTTAAAACATTGCTTTGCAGGTATACACAACAGTATATCCCCCTTGTAAGCAAGGAGAGGCATTGCAAAGCAAAACCTTTATGGCTGAATAAAAGTGGAGGAAATTCAAAAGAGACTTGAACACGTAAAGGTAAACAAAGGTCCAGGGCCGGATGGGATTCATCCCAGGGTATTAAATGAGCTGAGCGCTGTGATTGCCAAACCTCTTCACTTAATTTTTCAGGATTCATTGAGGTCTGGCATGGTGCCGAGAGACTGGCGGATTGCTAATGTGGTGCCATTATTTAAAAAGGGATCCCGTTCTCAGCCTGAAAACTATAGGCCTGTTAGTCTGACATCAGTAGTAGGAAAGCTTCTGGAAGGGGTAATAAGGATAGGGTACTTGAATACATTGCAGTTCACAATACTATTAGTTTGTGCCAGCATGGTTTTATGCGTAACAGATCTTGCCAGACTAATTTAGTCGCCTTTTATGAGGAGGTGAGTAGGAACCTTGATGCTGGAATGGCAGTTGATGGGATCTACTTGGACTTTGCTAAAGCGTTTGATACAGTACCTCACAGAAGGTTAATGATCAAATTGAGGAATATTGGCCTAGAACATAATATTTGTAATTGGATAGAGAACTGGCTGAAGGATAGAGTACAAAGAGTGGGGGTAAATGGAACATTTTCTAATTGGAGCAGTGTGGTTAGTGGGTACCGCAGGGGTCAGTCCTTGGGCCTTTGCTTTTTAACTTGTTTATTAATGACCTGGAGGTGGGCATAGACAGTACTGTTTCTATTTTTGCTGATGACACAAAATTGTGCAAAACTATAAGTTCCATGCAGGATGTGCCGCTTTGCAGAGCGATTTGACAAAATTAGATAACTGGGCAGCAAACTGGGAAATGAGGTTCAATGTTGATAAGTGCAAAGTTATGCACTTTGGTAGAAATAATATAAACGCAAACTATCTACTGAATGGTAGTGTGTTGGGGGGTCCTTAATGGAGAAGGATCTAGGGGTTTTTGTAGATAACAAGTTGTCTAATGCCAGGCAGTGTCATTCTGTGGCTACTAAAGCAAATAAAGTGCTGTCTTGTATAAAAAAGGGCATTGACTCAAGGGATGAAACATAATTTTGCCCCTTTATAGGTCCCTGGTAAGGCCTCACCTTGAGTATGGGGGGCAGTTTTGGGCTCCAGTCCTTAAGAAGGATATTAATGAGCTGGAGAGAGTGCAGAGACGTGCAACTAAACTGGTTAAGGGGATGGAAGGGTTAAACTATAAGGTTAGACTGTCGAGGTTGAGGTTGTTTTCTCTGGAAAAGAGGCGCTTGCGAGGGGACATGATTACTCTGTACAAGTACATTAGAGGGGATTATAGGCAGTTGGGGGATCTTCTTTTTTCCCATAAAAACAATCAACGCACCAGAGGTCACCCCTTTAGATTAGAGGAACGGAGCTTCCATTTGAAGCAGCGTAGGGGGTTCCTCACGGTGAGGGCAGTGAGGTTGGGGAATTGTGATACTAATATCTACAGTTAGTATTACTGGTTGTATTTATAGTTTATGTATGTGAGTGTATAGATTGGTAGGTGTGGGTTAGGTGTGCTGGGTTTACTTGGATGGGTTGAACTTGATGGACACTGGTCTTTTTTCAACCCTATGTAACTATGTAACCAGCTAAATAGATCCCACTTGGATCCCCCTGAGAACAAGGCACTGAAGCCAATTGTCAAAGTTACTCTGCAGGTAAGCACTTGCCCAAGGAGCTAACAAGTCTCTCCTCTATCACTCAGCAAGGGGTTAACTCTGCAATCGAACCTTTTTATCGAAAGTGCCCAGTCATAGGCCTTAAAGTGAGAACACGTGGCAAGACTTATTGGCCACTTATTGAGATTCAGAGTTTAACTGCAGCATAATGGTCTCTCCTGCTACTGTGGCAATAGCACCAGAATAGATAGAACATTAAGTTGAAGAGTATTTGTGGCTTCCCAGTTCCTAGGAGGGACTGCAGAGCAGAGGGAAACCCTGTGTGTTCTGTTCCTGGTTCTGTTTGCCTCTGCTGAGCATTATAGGGTGGGGGTTCCTATGGTACTTACTCCTATAGGTTCTGTATATTTCACACACACATATTGCAGATAAACTACAGCACAATGTAAGTGTCACTTGCTAATTGGAAATGTTCGGTCCAGGAATCTCTGAAGACTCACCGACCCGATTTCATATTCCGCTCCGGGGAGAGGGTGAAGCGCTTGCACCTTATAGCCGAGGAGCGCAAACTGCAGACTGTTTTCCAGAGTGAAAGAGAGAAACTATTCAACCAACCGGCAAAAGCAGGCGAGTGGGAGACAGCGCAGCAGCAGCTGCAAGGTGAGATTTAGTGAGAGGTCACTCACGGCCTCCTTATCCTGCCATTAGGTGTCATTTGTACACTGTATATTGTCACTAGAGTGGATCCAATAGCACCCTAGTTACCTGGCCAAACAGAGCAGCCCTGGGGTAGGAAGTACAGCTTATTTTGAATGGGGGGGGAATTTGGATTGACTTGCCCTATCTGACCATGGGCAGAGAACAGTCCGGGAGAGGGATATGCAGAGATTAAGAGCTCTGTACCTGAGTAAGTCCTGAACAGGTAACTTTGGATTCACTTATTTATTCTCCCTACTGTATGTGAAAGATCATCTGGGGGAAGCAGGTACAGAAAATGAGAGTAAATAGGTGTCAGTTTGCTTCTGTATAGCTGCCTGTTTCCCCCATAATTTATCCACTTTCCAGCTGTTAATGAACTACAACGCCCAGCATTCACTGACTTGTAGTTTAACAGTAATTGAATGTTAGACAGCCCAGATACCAAATGTGACTGACTCTTCTTGCCTTACTGCACTGACTGTCTCATAACTGCATGTTTTTTGCAGGAAAGTGATAACTCCACCATTTCTTTTTATTCCCACTGCCCGCAGCTCATATATTTGGGGCACAGCTGCCCGTGCTTTAGCCACCTCGAGACACGTATGTTTCGTGGCCTGTACAGCTCACGTTCTCTCTCTGCCATATTGCTCTTCTCTTGCAGCCAACCCATAGGCCTCTTATATGTTACACTCTTGCTCGTAATGCTCCATGGGAGGTTCTGGGAACAACCCACCAGTGTGCCATAGGGCTGAATAGAAACAGGGCTGCTCAGAGGATTCAGATGTTGGATTTGTGTTTCTGTTTATATAGGGGTTTCCCTTTCTAGAACACTCTGCTTATCTGGGTGTTTGAGTGTGTAACTAAGCAGTGTTACATTATCTTCATATAAGCCATCTCAATCAGCAACAGTTTAAGAATTTTAGGTAATTTAGGTGATATAAGTAGTTTTATGGCTGTGTTTATTGTCTTATTGCACTCTGTGGCTGCTCCATATGAACCAGAGCTTTCTCTTTAGACTACAGGTTAAACCAGAAGAACAGAATGATCCCTAAGAAAGAAATGGTCCAGCACTCCAAAAGGTGAGTTAAGCCCCAGTTATATTTTATCTCCTGCCTCTCAGCTGTCCTGCACCCTCACTTCCTGCCTGCCCTGCCCACCTGCACCCTCACTTCCTGCCTGCCCTGCCCACCTGCACCCTCACTTCCTGCCTGCCCTGCCCACCTGCCCTGCTCACCCCTTCTGCCTGCCCTGCCCGCCTGCACCCTGACTTCCTGCCTGCCCTGCCCACCTGCACCCTCACTTCCTGCCTGCCCTGCCCACCTGCACCCTCACTTCCTGCCTGCCCTGCTCACTCCTTCTGCCTGCCCTGCCCACCTGCACCCTCACTTCCTGCCTGCCCTGCTCACCCCTTCTGCCTGCCCTGCTCACTCCTCCTGCCTGCCCTGCCAAGAAATGAAAAGAAAATAAACCTTCTCCAAAAAGACTTTAGTCTGCCCAGGGTGCTGCATAGTGTTCAGGCCTAGAATCTTATAAGGATTCACTAAACCCAAGGTACTGCTGGCATTGTACTGAGCTCTGAGGCAAGGCTGTAATGGGGTCCGTCTGTACAGCTGCGACTCCTGTAATTCCTCGCCTGCTGAGAGACCCATGTTCCTTGGGCTTGGAGGGGGTAATTCTGGGACTTATTGTTGCTGTTTGTTCCCAGGATTTATGAGCAGCTCCCAGAAGTGAAGAAAAGACGAGAGGCAGAGAAGAGGAGACAGGAGTACGAATCCTATCGGCTGAAGGCTCAGCTCTTTCGGAAGGTTTGTTTTGTGCATCTTATACACCAAGCGCTGCAGTATTTATGTTCCCATATTATCAGTGCTTTGCTAGATATCATACCCTGGCCTGGCACCCAGCCTGCTCACAGGATAGATATCATTCCCTCGCTGGGTACCCGGCCTGGCACCCAGCCTGCTCACAGGATAGATATCATTCCCTCACTGGGTACCCGGCCTGGCACCCAGCCTGCTCACAGGATAGATATCATTCCCTCACTGGGTACCCGGCCTGGCACCCAGCCTGCTCACAGGATAGATATCATTCTCTCACTGGGTACCCGGCCTGGCACCCAGCCTGCTCACAGGATAGATATCATTCCCTCGCTGGGTACCCGGCCTGGCACCCAGCCTGCTCACAGGATAGATATCATTCCCTCACTGGGTACCCGGCCTGGCACCCAGCCTGCTCACAGGATAGATATCATTCTCTCACTGGGTACCCGGCCTGGCACCCAGCCTGCTCACAGGATAGATATCATTCCCTCACTGGGTACCCGGCCTGGCACCCAGCCTGCTCACAGGATAGATATCATTCCCTCACTGGGTACCCGGCCTGGCACCCAGCCTGCTCACAGGATAGATATCATTCCCTCGTTTGGTACCCGGCCTGGCACCCAGCCTGCTCACAGGATAGATATCATTCCCTCGCTGGGTACCCGGCCTGGCACCCAGCCTGCTCACAGGATAGATATCATTCCCTCACTGGATACCCGGCCTGGCACCCAGCCTGCTCACAGGATAGATATCATTCCCTCACTGGGTACCCGGCCTTGCACCCAGCCATCTCACAGGATAGATATCATTCCCTCACTGGGTACCCGGCCTGGAACCCAGCCTGCTCACAGGATAGATATCATTCCCTCACTGGGTACCCGGCCGGGCACCCAGCCATCTCACAGGATAGATATCATTCCCTCACTGGGTACCCGGCCTGGCACCCAGCCTGCTGACGGGATTGATATCATTCCCTCTTTGGGTACCCGGCCTCGCACCCAGCCATCTCACAGGATAGATATCATTCCCTCACTGGGTACCCGGCCTGGCACCCAGCCTGCTCACAGGATAGATATCATTCCCTCACTGGATACCCGGCCTGGCACCCAGCCTGCTCACAGGATAGATATCATTCCCTCACTGGGTACCCGGCCTTGCACCCAGCCATCTCACAGGATAGATATCATTCCCTCACTGGGTACCCGGCCTGGCACCCAGCCTGCTCACAGGATAGATATCATTCCCTCGCTGGGTACCCGGCCTGGCACCCAGCCTGCTCACAGGATAGATATCATTCCCTCACTGGATACCCGGCCTGGCACCCAGCCTGCTCACAGGATAGATATCATTCCCTCGCTGGGTACCCGGCCTGGCACCCAGCCTGCTCACAGGATAGATATCATTCCCTCACTGGGTACCCGGCCTTGCACCCAGCCATCTCACAGGATAGATATCATTCCTCACTGGGTACCCGGCCTGGCACCCAGCCTGCTGACGGGATTGATATCATTCCCTCTTTGGGTACCCGGCCTCGCACCCAGCCATCTCACAGGATAGATATCATTCCCTCACTGGGTACCCGGCCTGGCACCCAGCCTGCTCACAGGATTGATATCATTCCCTCGTTTGGTACCCGGCCTGGCACCCAGCCTGGCACCCAGCCTGCTCACAGGATAGATATCATTCCCTCACTGGGTACCCGGCCTTGCACCCAGCCTGCTCACAGGATAGATATCGTTCCCTCACTGGGTACCCGGCCTGGCACCCAGCCTGCTCACAGGATAGATATCATTCCCTCACTGGTACCCGGCCTTGCACCCAGCCTGCTCACAGGATAGATATCATTCCCTCACTTGGTACCCGGCCTTGCACCCAGCCTGCTCACAGGATAGATATCATTCCCTCACTTGGTACCCGGCCTTGCACCCAGCCTGCTCACAGGATAGATATCATTCCTTCAGTGGGTACCCGGCCTGGCACCCAGCCTGCTCACAGGATAAATATCATTCCCTCACTGGGTACCCGGCCTGCTCACAGGATAGATATTATTCTCTCACTGGGTACCCGGCCTTGCACCCAGCCTGCTCACAGGATAGATATCATTCCCTCGCTGGGTTCCCTGGCCTGGCACCCAGCCTGCTCACAGGATAGATATCATTCCCTCACTGGGTACCCGGCCTGGCACCCAGCCTGCTCACAGGATAGATATCATTCCCTCGCTGGGTACCCGGCCTGGCACCCAGCCTGCTCACAGCATTCCCTCACTGGGTACCCGGCCTGGCACCCAGCCTGCTCACAGGATAGATATCATTCCCTCACTGGGTACCCGGCCTGGCACCCAGCCTGCTCACAGGATAGATATCATTCCCTCACTGGGTACCCGGCCTGGCACCCAGCCTGCTCACAGGATAGATATCATTCCCTCACTGGGTCCCCTCTATAACAATAAAGCACCGATGGGTTGGCGTAAAGCAGTTTGATTCTTGGCACCTCATCCCTTTCTTATATTCACTTTACAGAAAGTCACAAACCATGGAAGCGCCTATTTTTCTTGTTTTATGGAATATATTTTCCATCCAGTTTATTATTGTGTTGTACTCACTGTGTGTTTGTGTGTAAATACATGTGATGAGCTACCTGCAGCGACAGAATTAGGCTGATATAATAATAATAATAATAATAATGTCATTTGCTGAATAAACTAATGGTTTCTATTATTTCTATTATTAGTCCTTTCTGTCTTACAGTTAAACTAACAACTATGGCAGTTTATAGGGGGCGGGAGATCTAAAGGAAGGGTCCTCCTGTTTTGCCTCCAATAAGGGGTAATTATATCTTAGTTGGGATCAAGTACAGGTACTGTTTTATTATTACAGAGAAAAGGGAATCATTTAACCATGAAATAAACCCAATAGGACTGTTCTGCCCCCAATAAGGGGTAATTATATCTTAGTTGGGATCAAGTACAGGTACTGTTTTATTATTATAGAGAAAAGGGAATCATTTAACCATTAAATAAACCCAATAGGGCTGTTCTGCCCCAATAAGGGGTAATTATATCTTAGTTGGGATCAAGTACAGGTACTGTTTTATTATTACAGAGAAAAGGGAATCATTTAACCATTAAATAAACCCAATAGGGCTGTTCTGCCCCCAATAAGGGGTAATTATATCTTAGTTGGGATCAAGTACAGGTACTGTTTTATTATTACAGAGAAAAGGGAATCATTTAACCATTAAATAAACCCAATAGGGCTGTTCTGCCCCAATAAGGGGTAATTATATCTTAGTTGGGATCAAGTACAGGTACTGTTTTATTATTACAGAGAAAAGGGAATCATTTAACCATGAAATAAACCCAATAGGGCTGTTCTGCCCCAATAAGGGGTAATTATATCTTAGTTGGGATCAAGTACAGGTACTGTTTTATTATTACAGAGAAAAGGGAATCATTTAACCATGAAATAAACCCAATAGGGCTGTTCTGCCCCCAATAAGGGGTAATTATATCTTAGTTGGGATCAAGTACAGGTACTGTTTTATTATTACAGAGAAAAGGGAATCATTTAACCATGAAATAAACCCAATAGGGCTGTTCTGCCCCCAATAAGGGGTAATTATATCTTAGTTGGATCAAGTACAGGTACTGTTTTATTACTACAGAGAAAAAGGAAATCAGTTTTAAAATTCTGAATTATTTGATGGAGTCTATGGGAGACAGGCTTTCCGTAATTCAGAGCTTTCTGGAAAACGGGTTTCCGGATAAGGGATCCCATACCTGTATTTTGCAATCCAAAATGGCACTGCATGTGTGTAAATAAATGACCCCTGTGTGTTCCTTGGGTATACAATTGTCTGCATTAATCTGTGTAATAACTATGCACTGGAAAACATTTGTGGCTTTTTGCCAGAATTAATTCTGCTAGTGAAAAAATACACCAGTTTATTATGTGCACCATTGCCATTTCTTACCAAAAGTAATTTGTCCAAATCTAGGCTGACAACCTGCCAGTATGTATGTATATCTTTATTTATAAAGCGCTACTTAAGCTCTACGGGGCAGGGACCTCCATCCTCTTGTGTCTTTAACTTATTGCAGCTGTATCTTGTATTTATTTGTATTTATTGTTATACTTTGTATTTATCTATTATTATCTTGATAATCCCCTGTTTGTATTAATGTATTCTGCTGTACAGCGCTGGGTACATAAGTACAGTATAATGATGCAGCGGCCAGTTTAGCACCTTATTAGCTGCATGATATAATCTATACTAATATCCCGCTAGATGTCATTAATTCCACCAGTGTCATTTCCCCAGTGTTACTATATGGAGGAAACACACTGGTGTAATTACTCGGAGTATTTGCTATATCATACTTTTGGCACATTATTTTAGCAAAGGCATAATTTCAATTTTACACCCGACATCTCCGCTCCTAAGTTCACTTGGAAAAACAAATCTGTTTTTTTACTTAGTTCTCTGTGTATGTGATGTATTGCTAGTCTGCTTTCCAGTCTGTCAGGCTTTGGCTAAAGGGATACTGCCATGGGCAAACACATTGAGCCCAAAATGTCGCATTCCAGTAATCTCTTTATTAATATATCATTTGTACAATACTGTCAGTGTTCCTTGGGCAAAGATATGATACGTGCTCCAGTGGTATCATTCCCTTTACTGAGAATGGGTAACCGACACACTCGTCATGGCAACAAAACGGCATTTTCCACTTCAACTTGTTTACTTTCAAATCTCCCCAGCAATCATGTGAGTCTCACGGTGACCGTTAAATCCCTTTGATGTCACAATGTGAATCTTACAGTGACCGTTACAGCAGCAGCCCAACTGTCTCAGTCTTTATCAGGCGACTGAGGTGAGTAGAGCTCTTTTGGTTCAGATGAAAACATGAGTAAAAATCATAATTTTAGAATAGGAACTGTGTGGCCTTAGAGACTGCAGTGATGCTGTGAATATGTTGGGATGATAATAACAACAGAGATGTATAAAGGGGATGTTGTACTTGTTCCTTCCTACAAAAATGGTGCCATTTCCTATGCTTATATTTTATTTATTTGATCGTGGGGCATTCTCTGTGCTGATTTGATACGAATACTGTAATGGCAGCATTTCCTATGCTCATATGATGTACCTACAATAACCGCACATTCCCTATGCTTATTTTATATGGATACATGTAGTTCCCACACCTTGTGTCCCAACCCTTTCTCCTTGTAGATTGTAAGCTCTTTTGGGCAGGGCTCTCTTCACCTCTTGTATCGGTTACTGATTGCTTTATATGTTACTCTGTATGCCCAATGTATGAAACCCACTTATTGTACAGCGCTGCGGGATATGTTGGCGCTTTATAAATAAATGTTAATAATAATAATGATAATACTAAAATACATTTAATTATTCAATTACATATTTACTGGGGAAAACACACAACAAATAAATGTAACAAAACCTATGCAACGTATTTTTTGGGTTTCTTTTCAAATAGTGGATTATTTAAGAAAATTCCAAAATGTTTCTGCATGCATTTTTTTCGCACACAAAAGCCGCACACCAGCGAGAGTCACAAAAAAAATCTTAATTGTTTTAAAGAACTGAGAAAAGAAGCTTTTAGAGATAATTCCTATTGACTTCTATTGAATCTCACAAGCTTTCATTTCCTGAGAGGTTTTTTTGGCAACTTTTGTGGGTTTTTGCTTTAATAATAATAATAATAATAAATTCTGATGATTTGTTAAGAAGAATATTCTCAAGTAGCAATGAGCGAAATTTTTCCCCAAGCATGGAGTTGCTGCGAAATTCCCCTATGGGCAATTTTTTTTTTTTAAACAAAACTGCGGCCAAAAATAAAATGTTGTGTTTGATGATTTTTCTACTTCTTTCCCAGCACTGGGGCAAGGTACCCCATTAGTGTAGGGCTCCCCCATGTTCTTACATATATTATAAGCAGGAATTGTACATAGAGCACAGTACTGGGAATGACTAAAATGATGTTTTCCTTTTTGCCTCCATAGAGAGAATTCTGAGCGATGAGCAAATTTCGAAAATTTGTGAAACGATTTCGATCGTGTTTCTCTTGCTTCGCAAGGTAAGGGTTTCATTCTTTCTACTGTAACGTCATAAATTTCATTCTGTGGGAAAGTTCACGGGGAGACAAACTTGTGCTCCGACTCGATGATCTCTAAACACCTGATAGACTGTATATATGTACTGAAAAGTCAATTGTGCCATCAAAGATTGAAAAACCATGAATACCTAAAATTCGTAATTTTAACATTTTTTAACGGGTCACAAAGCTCAAAAAATATATGAAGACTCGAAAAGCTTTAATTGACTAAATAGTAGAAATTTTTCACTATGACAGCTCCCAATGACTTCCACATGATCTTGCAAATGTACTGGCAATGTACAGGTATAGAAACCCTTATCCAGAAACCCATTATCTAGAAAGCTCTGAATTACGGAAAGCCTGTCTCCCATAGACTCCATTTTAATCAAATAATTCAGAATTTTAAAAACTGATTTCCTTTTTCTCTGTAATAATTAAACAGTACCTGTACTTGATCCCAACTAAGATATAATTACCCCTTATTGGGGCAGAACAGCCCTATTGGGTTTATTTAATGGTTAAATGATTCCCTTTCTCTGTAATAATAAAACAGTACCTGTACTTGATCCCAACTAAGATATAATTACCCGTTATTGGGGCAGAACAGCCCTATTGGGTTTATTTAATGGTTAAATGATTCCCTTTTCTCTGTAATAATAAAACAGTACCTGTACTTGATCCCAACTAAGATATAATTACCCCTTATTGGGGCAGAACAGCCCTATTGGTTTATTTAATGGTTAAATGATTCCCTTTTCTCTGTAATAATAAAACAGTACCTGTACTTGATCCCAACTAAGATATAATTACCCCTTATTGGGGCAGAACAGCCCTATTGGGTTTATTTAATGGTTAAATGATTCCCTTTTCTCTGTAATAATAAAACAGTACCTGTACTTGATCCCAACTAAGATATAATTACCCCTTATTGGGGCAGAACAGCCCTATTGGTTTATTTCATGGTTAAATGATTTCCCTTTTCTCTGTAATAATAAAACAGTACCTGTACTTGATCCCAACTAAGATATAATTACCCCTTATTGGGGGCAGAACAGCCCTATTGGGTTTATTTAATGGTTAAATGATTCCCTTTTCTCTGTAATAATAAAACAGTACCTGTACTTGATCCGAACTAAGATATAATTACCCCTTATTGGGGGCAGAACAACCCTATTGGGTTTATTTAATGGTTAAATGATTCCCTTTTCTCTGTAATAATAAAACAGTACCTGTACTTGATCCGAACTAAGATATAATTACCCCTTATTGGGGGCAGAACAGCCTATTGGGTTTATTTAATATTTCAATGAATTTTAGCAGACATAAGTTATGGGTACCTAACATTTTGGCACCCCCAAGTGACTTAGGCTTTCTTTTAAATTATAGTTTTCATATTTGTGCATTTATTTTATGTGATTAAACCTTTTTTTCTTCTTCACTACAGAGAAAACGAGATCAAACAGATTGTAACATCATTGAATCTGTCGTGGTAAGCAGAGAACTGAGCAACTTCATTTCCTAAACACCATTTTCCTACCTATTTGCGTTATCAAAGCCGTGTTATTTCCTTGCCTATAGATTTCTACACACAATAACCTGGATGAGGTTGCACTATATACAAACTGAACTCATATTAATCCAAACTAAACAAACTGGATTAAGTCAATGTATTCCCAGTTGGCCACATTCCCCTATTGTTTCTCCTTTGAATAATAAACATTTGTAAACATTTATCCACTGATTGATAACAATGGTCACTTTCCTCACTTTTTAAAACCATTTAATATTGAAATTCAGCTGCAGAATCATCCATTGCCAGCTCCATAGATGACCCATATAATACAGTGATTTATTGATTTTATTGTTACAAACTGTTGTTGATTTTTAGTATCTACTAAAGGTCCCCATACACCTAAAGATCTGCTCGCTTGGCGATGTTGCCAAGCGAACGGATCTTCTCCCAAAATCCCCACCTACGGGTGGGCGATATTGGGGGAATTTAGGCTAATTCGATCGTTTGGCCCTGGGGCTAAACGATGGAATTATAATGACGGGCATAGGCAAGTCGGTCCGGGGACCGCATCAAAGAGCCAATGCGGTCCCCGATCCGACTAGATATTCTACTGGCTACTAGGCTACTAGGTACAGTCTTCTGACTGTTCCAAAACATTATCCTATTGCATAAGCACCTGATGGCTGGAGGAATGTGCCCTACAGGTATAAAAAAATATTGTTGATGAATGAAATATACTCCTCGCAAAGGAGGCCTTTAGCCTTTGCATTATTATCACAATGAATCCCTATATCGACCCTACATTTATTTATACATATTAATTATATCTCATCAAAAGCATCTTTTTGTGAGACTAAACATTCACCTTTAGCGATAACTTGCATTGGATAATAGGCCTTCTATCACATAAAGTAACATCAACTTTTTTCACTCACAGGAGGAGCCCACGGAAGAGCCCAAGTCACCGATCTGCCTGGTAAGCAGTAAAGGAGATGGTACCATAGATTCCTTATGTTATTCGCTTCTTCCTAAATGTTGTGTTCACTTTAACAGAATTTACCAACTAACTTTACCAACTAACTATAGCCAATGAACCCATACCCATATAACTTGTGATATAAATGTTATTTCCATCCACATATGGATCTGTGCATACAATAGTTATAGCACTGCCCCCCCCCCCAGTTTAGTAGATATCCATGGCTCTGATCAATTTTTCTCTCTTAACCAGGAACCATCTGTTGGATCTGGCAACTTTGTTTGCCAAGTGAGTATCAAATAATTCAATAATAAAACACCAGTCCCTTAATATAACATATGATCTATTTTCCCTTTCTAAAATGCTGACTTGATTTGATAACTTGACTTTTATCTCTTAACCAGGAACCAACAGAAACCCCTGGCAACAACAACTGCCAGGTAAGTAGGTTTGGTTTTCGGAAGTTTAGGGAATTTGTATTGTACAAGGTACATTTTAGACACTAAACTACAGAGTTATAGTAAGTTGATTAGATAACTAACTTTATTTCTCTTAGGAGGAGGAGCCAGAGCAGGAACTGGAGCCGGCTATTAACATCTGCCATGTAAGCATAAGAGAGGGATGAGAGGGGCAAATAAAAATCACCCTATATTTTATTTATGCAAGACTGTATATCAGCTTCTTTAAAACATAAATATTAAAACTTGCAATATCTTTTTCTTACCTTTTTTTTCCATCAGGAGACTCCAGCATTCCCTGAGAATAACACCTGTCAGGTAAGAAAAAATAATAGGGTCACAATAGAAAAGGATATTTTAAGAGAATATCAAATTAGAGTTTAACTTTGGGGGCGGCAATTTGTTAGGCACTGCCTACTTGGCCAGATATTAAGGCATCAGCCTTCTTATTGGTCTGCACCCAGAACCATTGCATCAGGCAATGTGTTTAGAAAGGCTCAGTTTTTATTGGAGCCATGAAATTATTTTTAAAATCTTTTTTTTCCTTAACCAGGAGGAAGAGCTGATAGTGGAGGCGAGCGCCGACACCCGCCCCTCCCGCTACCAGGAATCTTTAGATGAGAGCCCTCAGCTTAACACCAGTGAGGTATGGGCCAAATATTTTGCAGGGGTCCCAATATGTTTAAAAGCGCTCAGTTTGTATTGGAGCTACGGGGGTCATGAATAATATCTGTAAAGAATAATAATAATATTTACCAAACAATAAGAATTATTTACTAACATAGTTTGGTGTGGGCAACTGCATTTGGGCAAGTTAGCCTCAGTTAACCAGTCAGCATCTGTTTCTTACCGGTCTTCTAGCGTGTATAAATTAGAAAATAAAAAAAATATGATTGGTTGCTACGATTACATACACTCATACAATTTAACTCATAGGCTCCTGCCACACGTGCTAGATACTCGGCCTTTGGATAAACACAGGCTGACAATCCGACCCTATGTTCCTAAATGCTTGTTGATGTGCCGCCGCATCCGGCATTTACCCTATATAAGTAAATAAGCACCACTGTGTCGGGCAAATAAAAATCACCCTCTATTTTATGCAAGACTGTATATCAGCTTCTATACAACAGAAATATTACAATGTGCAATAACTTTTTCTTACCTTTTTTTCAATCAGGAGACTCTCGATATCCCTGACGACAACATCTGTCAGGTAAGAAAAAATAATAGGGTCACAATAGAAAAAGATATTTTTAAGAGAATATCCAACATTTGTTAGGCACCGCCTACTTGGCCAGAAATTAAGACTAATGCCACATGGGGGCTGATCTTGGCCTTCAGAAAAACACAGGCCAAGAATCAGCCCCTACACTGGCATCAGCCTTCTTCCTGGTCTGAACCCAGAACCATCGCATCAGGCAATGTGTTTAAAAGGGCTCAGTTTTTATCGGAGCCATGAAATTATTTTTAAAATCTTTTTTTCTTACTTAACCAGGAGGAAGAGCTGATAGTGGAGGCGAGCGCCGACACCCGCCCCTGCCACTACCAGGAATCTTTAGATGAGAGCCCTCAGTGTAACACCTGTGAGGTATGGGCCAAACATTTTGCAGGGGTCCCAATGTGTTTAAAAGGGCTCAGTTTGTATTGGAGCTACAGGGGTCATGAATAATATCTGTAAAGAATAATAATAATAATTTTATCAAACAGTAAAAATTATTTACTAACATAGTTTGGTGTGGGCAACTGCATTTGGGCAAGTTAGCCTCAGTTAACCAGTCAGCATCTGTTTCTTACCGGCCTTCTAGCGTGGGTTTATTCAATATTTCAATGAATTTAACCGACTTAAGTTATGGGTACCTAACATTTTGGCACCCCCAAGTGACTTAGGCTTTCCTTTAAATTATAGTTTTCATATTTGTGCATTTATTTTTAGTGATAAACCTTTTTTTCTTCACTACAGAGGGAACGAGATCAAACAGATTGTAACATCATTGAATCTGTCGTGGTAAGCAGAAAACTGAGCAACTTCATTTCCTAAACACCATTTTCCTACCTATTTGCGTTATCAAAGCCGTGTTATTTCCTTGCCTATAGATTTCTACACACAATAACCTGGATGGGGTTGCACTATATACAAACTGAATTCATATTAATCCAAACTTAACAAACTGGATTAAGTCAATGTATTCCCAGTTGGCCACATTCCCCTATTGTTTCTCCTTTGAATAATAAACATTTGTAAACATTTATCCACTGATTGATAACAATGGTCACTTTCCTCACTTTTAAAACCATTTAATATTGAAATTCAGCTGCAGAATCATCCATTGCCAGCTCCATAGATGACCCATATAATACAGTGATTTATTGATTTTATTGTTACAAACTGTTGTTTATTTTTAGTACCTACTAAAGGTGCCCATACACCTTAAGATCCCCTCACTTGGCGATGTCACCAAGTGAGCGGATCTTCTCCCGATACCCCCACCTTAGGGTGGCCGTTATTGGGGGAATTTAGGCTAATTCGATCGTTTGACCCTTGAGCAAAACGATGGAATTATAATGACGGGCATAGGCAAAGTCGGTCTGGGGGCCACATCAATGAGCCGACGTGGCCCCGATTCAACTAGATTTTCTAACCTGGCCGATTGAGATCTTCCCAATTTCAGGCCAGATATTGGTCGGGCAGGCCCGTCGGTAGTGCCCATACACGGGCCGATTAGCTGCTGAATCAGTCTAAGGGACCCATATCAGCAGCTAGAATCAGCCCGTGCATGGGGACCTTTAGGGTCACCGAGTTTAGATACTGAGGTATAATTGTGTCATTAAAGATAATGAATACTTCACTGATAACGCTATAACTGACTGGCAGACCCCTCGACAAAATTATAAACTAAGCAGTGAATTAATATTCAAAACTAAGTAGAAACATATCTGATTGGCTACTAGGTACAGTCTACTGACTGTTCCAAACCATTATCCTATTGCATAAGCACCTGATGGCTGGAGGAATGTGCCCTACAGGTATAAAACAATATTGTTGATGAATGAAATATACTCCTCGCAAAGGAGGCCTTTAGCCTTTGCATTATTAACAATGAATCCCTATATCGACCAGTCAGGCAGTGTGTTTAAAAGGGCTCAGTTTTTATCGGAGCCATGAAATTATTTTTAAAATCTTTTTTTTCTTACTTAACCAGGAGGAAGAGCTGATAGTGGAGGCGAGCGCCGACACCCGCCCCTCCACTACCAGGAATCTTTAGATGAGAGCCCTCAGCTTAACACCAGTGAGGTATGGGCCAAATATTTTGCAGGGTCCCAATGTGTTTAAAAGGGCTCAGTTTGTATTGGAGCTACAGGGGTCATGAATAATATCTGTAAAGAATAATAATATTTATCAAACAGTAAAAATTATTTACTAACATAGTTTGGTGTGGGCAACTGCATTTGGGCAAGTTAGCCTCAGTTAACCAGTCAGCATCTGTTTCTTACCGGCCTTCTAGCGTGGGTTTATTCAATATTTCAATGAATTTTAGCAGACTTAATTTATGGGTACCTAACATTTTGGCACCCCCAAGTGACCTAGGCTTTCCTTTAAATTATAGTTTTCATATTTGTGCATTTATTTTTAGTGATAAACCTTTTTTTTCTTCACTACAGAGGGAACGAGATCAAACAGATTCCAACATCATTGAATCTGTCGTGGTAAGCAGAGAACTGAGCAACTTATTTCCTAAACACCATTTTCCTACCTATTTGCGTTATCAAAGCCATGTTATTTCCTTGCCTATAGATTTCTACGCACAATAACCTGGATGAGGTTGCACTATATACAAACTGAATTCATATTAATCCAAACTAAACAAACTGGATTAAGTCAATGTATTCCCAGTTGGCCACATTCCCCTATTGTTTCTCCTTTGAATAATAAACATTTGTAAACATTTAGTCACTGATAGATAACAATGGTCACTTTCCTCACTTTTAAGGGCTCTGGTACAGGGAGATTAGTCGCCCGCGGCAAAACTCCCTGCTCGCGGCGACTAATCTCCCGAGTTGCCTTCCCTCTGCATCCCACCGGCGAACATGTAAGTCGCCGGCGGGATGGCAGACGCGGCGGCGCGATTTCGCGCAAATCGCCGAAAAAGACTCGCGAGTCTTCTTCGGCATTTCCCGAAATCGCGCGCCGCGTCTGCCATCCCGCCGGCGACTTACATGTTCGCCGGTGGGATGGCAGAGGAAGGCAACTCGGGGAGATTAGTCGCCGGAGCAGGGAGTTTTGCCGCGGGCGACTAATCTCCCCGTGTACCAGAGCCCTAAAACCATTTAATATTGAAATTCAGCTGCAGAATCATCCATTGCCAGCTCCATAGATGACCCATATAATACAGTGATTTATTGATTTTATTGTTACAAACTGTTGTTGATGTTTAGTACCTACTAAAGGTGCCCAAACAGCTTATGATCCGCGATGTCGCCAAGCAAGTGGATCTTCTCCCAAAATCCCCACCTATGGGTGGGCGATATTGGGAATTTAGGCTAATTCGATCGTTTGGCCCCAGGGCCAAATATAATATAATGACGAGCATAGGCAAAGTCGGTCCGGGGACCTCATCAATGAGCCGATGCGGTCCCCGATCCGACTAGATTTTCTAACCTGCCCGATCAAGATCTGCCCAATTTCAGGCCAGATATCGGTCGGGCAGGCCCGTCGGTAGTGCCCATACACGGGCCAATTAGCTGCCGATTCAGTCTAAGGGACCTTTAGGGTCACCGAGTTTAGATACTGAGGTATAATTGTGTCACTAAAGATAATGGATACTTCACTGATAACGTTATAACTGACTGGCAGACCCCTTGACAAAATTATAAACTAAGCAGTGTAGAAACATATCTGATTGGCTACTAGGTACTGTCTACTGACTGTTCCAAACCATTATCCTATTGCATAAGCACCTGATGGCTGGAGGAATGTGCCCTACAGGTATAAAAAAATATTGTTGATGAATGAAATATACTCCTTGCAAAGGAGGCCTTTAGCCTTTCCATTATTATCACAATGAATCCCTATATCGACTCTACATTTATTTATACATATTAATTATATCTCATCAAAAGCATCTTTTTGTGAGACTAAACATTCACCTTTAGCGATAACTTGCATTGGATAATAGGCCTTCTATCCCATAAAGTAACATCAACTTTTTTCACTCACAGGAGGAGCCCACGGAAGAGCCCAAGCCACGTTCTGCCTGGTAAGCAGTAAAGGAGATGGTACCATAGATTCCTTATGTTATTCGCTTCTTCCTAAATGTTGTGTTCACTTTAACAGAATTTACCAACTAACTTTACCAACTAACTATAGCCAATGAACCCATACCGATATACCTTGTGATATAAATGTTATTTCCATCCACATATGGATCTGTGCATACAATAGTTATAGCACTGCCCCCCCCCCCCCCCCAGTTTAGTAGATATCCAGGGCTCTGATCAATTTTTCTCTCTTAACCAGGAACCATCTGTTGGATCTGGCAACTTTGTTTGCCAAGTGAGTATCAAATAATTCAATAATAAAACACCAGTCCCTTAATATAACATATGATCTATTTTCCTTTTCTAAAATGCTGACTTGATTTTATAACTTGACTTTTATCTCTTAACCAGGAACCGACAGAAACCCCTGCAACAACAACTGCCAGGTAAGTAGGTTTGGTTTTCGGAAGTTTAGGGAATTTGTATTGTACAAGGTACATTTTAGACACTAAACTACAGAGTATAGTAAGTTGATTAGATAACTAACTTTATTAGGAGGAGGAGCCAGAGCAGGAACTGGAGCCGGCTATTAACATCTGCCATGTAAGCATAAGAGAGGGATGAGGGGGGATTTATTATATCAGCTTCTTTAAAACATAAATATTAAAACTTGCAACATCTTTTTCTAACCTTTTTTTATCAGGAGACTCCAGATTCCCTGAGAATAACACCTGTCAGGTAAGAAAATAATAGGGGGACAATAGAAAAGATATTTTAAGAGAATATCCACAATTTGTTAGGCACCGCCTACTTGGCCGCATCATATGGTCTCCATTGCATCAGGCAATGTGTTTAGAAAGGCTCAGTTTTTATTGGAGCCATGAAATTATTTTTAAAATCTTTTTTTTCCTTACTTAGAGCTGATAGTACTACCAGGAATCTTTAGATGAGAGCCCTCAGCTTAACACCAGTGAGGTATGGGCCAAATATTTTGCAGGGGTCCCAATATGTTTAAAAGCGCTCAGTTTGTATTGGAGCTACAGGGGTCATGAATAATATCTGTAAAGAATAATAATAATATTTACCAACACTAACATAGTTTGGTGTGGGCAACTGCATTTGGGCAAGTTAGCCTCAGTTAACCAGTCAGCATCTGTTTCTTACGGCCTTCTAGCATATGATTGGTTGCTATGATTACATACACTCATACAATTTAACTGATAGGCTCCTGCCACACGTGCTAGATACTCGGCCTTTGGATAAACACAGGCTGACAATCCGACCCTATGTTCTAAAATGCTGACTTGATTTGATAACTTGACTTTTACCTCTTAACCAGGAACTGACAGAAACCCTGGCAACAATAACTGCCCGAAGTTTAGGAATTTGTATGTACAAGTACATTTTAGACACTAAACTACTAGTAAGTTGATGAGATAACTAACTTTATTTCTCTTTATTAACATCTGCCATGTAAGCATAAGAGAGGGATGAGAGGGCAAATAAAAATCAAACTATATTTTATAATCAGCTTCTTTAAACATAAGTATTAAAACTTGCAACATCTTTTTCTTACCTTTTTTCAATCAGGAGACTCCAGCATTCCCTGAGAATAACACCTGTCAGGTAAGACAAAATAATAGGGGCGACAATAGAAAAAGATATTTAAGAGAATATCAAATTTGAGTTTTGCTTTGGGGTGGCAATTTGTTAGGCACCGCCTACTTGGCCAGAAATGAAGGCTAATGCCACATGGGGGCTGATCTTGGCCTTCAGAAAAACACAGGCCAAGAATCAGCCCCTACACTGGCATCAGCCTTCTTCCTGGTCTGAACTCAGACCCATTGCGTCAGGTAATGTGTTTTAAAGGGCTCAGTTTTTATTGGAGCCATGAAATTATTTTTAAAATCTATTTTTTTTCCTATTTTTCAGGAGGAAGACCTGGTAGTGGAGGCGAGTGCCGACACCAGCCCCTGCCACTACCAGGAATCTGTAGATGAGAGCGGAGTCCCTCAGTGTAACACCTGTGAGGTATGGGCCAAACATTTTGCAGGGGTCCCAATGTGTTTAAAAGGGCTCAGTTTGTATTGGAGCTACAGGGGTCATGAATAATATCTGTAAAGAATAATAATAATATTTACCCAACAGTGAAAATTATTTACTAACATAGTTTGGTGTGGGCAACTGCATTTGGGCAAGTTAGCCTCAGTTAACCAGTCAGCATCTGTTTCTTACCGGCCTTCTAGCGTGTATAAATTGGAAATAAAAAAATCTGATTGGTTGCTATGATTACATACACTCATACAATTTAACTCATAGGCTCCTGCCACACGTGCTAGATACTCGGCCTTTGGATAAACACAGGCTGACAATCCGACCCTATGTTCCTAAATGCTTGTTGATGTGCCACCGCATCCAGCATTTACCCTATATAAGTAAATAAGCACCACTGTGTCGGGCAAATAAAAATCACCTTCTATTTTATGCAAGACTGTATATCAGCTTCTATACAACAGAAATATTACAATGTGCAATAACTTTTTCTTACCTTTTTTACTATCAGGAGACTCCCATAATCCCTGATGAGAACACCTGTCAGGTAAGAAAAAATAATAGGGTCACAATAGAAAAAGATATATTAAGAGAATATCCAATCTAGATTCACTTTGGGGTGACAATTTGTTAGGCACCGCCTACTTGGCCAGAAATTAAGGCATCAGCCTTCTTATTGGTCTTCACCCAGAACCATTGCGTCAGGCAATGTGTTTAAAAGGGCTCAGTTTTTTATTGGAGCCATGAAATGTTTTAAAAATCTTTTTTTCTGACTTAACCAGGAGGAAGAGCTGATAGTGGAGGCGAGCGCCGACACCCGCCCCTGCCACTACCAGGTAAGCAGAAAATTATGTAACAGAAACACAATTATATTAAAATATCCCACTCGGCTACATAAAATCCATTGTGACCGTTTCTATAGGAACATGTTAATAACACTTTTAAGCTCTCACTTAGATGGTTTAGAAACTGTATTTATATTTCCCAGGCGTCACCTGAAGAGACTGGCACCAACACCAGCCAGGACGAGGGCTCAGTAACGGAACTGAGCCAAGAGGATGAGAGTGGAGTCCCTCAGTGTAACACCTGTGAGGTATGGGCCAAACATTTTGTAGGGGTCCCAATGTGTTTAAAAGGGCTCAGTTTGTATTGGAGCTACAGGGGTCATGAATAATATCTGTAAAGAATAATAATAATAATATTTACCCAACAGTGTAAATTATTTACTAACATAGTTTGGTGTGGGCAACTGCATTAGAGCAAGTTAGCCTCAGTTAACCAGTCAGCATCTGTTTCTTACCGGCCTTCTAGCGTGTATAAATTAGAAAATAAAAAAATATGATTGGTTGCTATGATTACATACACTCATACAATTTAACTGATAGGCTCCTGCCACACGTGCTAGATACTCGGCCTTTGGATAAACACAGGCTGACAATCCGACCCTATGTTCCTAAATGCTTGTTGATGTGCCACCGCATCCGGCATTTACCCTATATAAGTAAATAAGTACCACTGTGTCGGGCAAATAAAAATCACCCAATATTTTATGCAAGACTGTATATCAGCTTCTATACAACAGAAATATTACAATGCGCAATAACTTTTTCTTACCTTTTTTTCAATCAGGAGACTCCCCAAATCCTTGATGACAACATCTGTCAGGTAAGAAAAAATAATAGGGTCACAATAGAAAAAGATATATTCAGAGAATATCCAATCCAGATTCACTTTGGGGGCGGCAATTTGTTAGGCACCGCCTACTTGGCCAGATATTAAGGCTAATGCCACATAGGGGGCTGATCACAGGCCAAGAATCAGCCCCTACACTGGCATCAGCCTTCTTCCTGGTCTGAACCCAGACCCATTGCGTCAGGCAGTGTGTTTAAAAGGGCTCAGTTTTTATTGGAGCCATGAAATTATTTTTTCAATCTTTTTTTCTGACTTAACCAGGAGGAAGAGCTGATAGTGGAGGCGAGCGCCGACACCCGCCCCTGCCACTACCAGGTAAGCAGAAAATTATGTAAAAGAGAAACACAATTATAATAAAATATCCAACTCGGCTACATAAAATCCATTGTGGCCGTTTCTATAGGAACATGTTAATGACACTTTTAAGCTCTCACTTTGATGGTTGAGATACTGTATTTATATTTCCCAGGCGTCACCTGAAGAGACTGGCACCAACACCAGCCAGGACGAGGGCTCAGTAACGGAACTGAGCCAAGAGGATAAGAAACACCTTAAGGAGGTTTGAGCTTTATTTGTTTTTCTATAGTTTAGGTTTGAGCTTAATTTAATATTTTTTCTCTCAATATAGCATTAAATCATTTTAAACCTATTTGGGCTCCGAGCAGGCCCCCATCCAACCACATCATGCAAACTCTTATGTAGGCCCCATCCCACTCTTACCTGCAGGTCAAATGCACAAGGGCTCAGTGGGGGGGTTGGGCACCACTTTTTGCCTCTGTTACATCCTCTCAGACCTTCCACATCTCCCATTGCCCTTCTAGAACATACACACTAAAGCCAAGATCCAGGCAGGCTTCACTACACAAACTCCTGCAATCAGAGCAATGAGGGGTATAAAAGAAAGGACACTGCAAGACATAACAACCATCAAGCCCGCTCCAAAGCTCTATCTCCCCTTATTTATGGGCACAAACATATACAGTTGGGTGTTGCAGTTCTATTTTAAGATCAGTTTATATAACAACACATTTTCTTTCCCAGGAATCTGGCACTACCACCTGCCGGCCCAAGATCTCCCAGAGAAAGCGAGTGGAACCTCCGACCAACGAGGTGGGTCTCAATGAGGTTTAAACAAACAGATCTGATTAAACCTTTTTATTGATTTATATTTAAACTGATTTCCCCTTAAGCTGCTCTTATCTCAAAGCCCAGCGGTTCAGCTTGTGTGGGAGAGAGGGATTTTTTTTTTATAAAGAGGGTTCAAACCATAAGCAAAGTATAGTTCAGCACAAGGCCTGTTCCTTAAACTAAAGTTGTAAAGGGGCAAATGTTCTCTGTTTTTACCAAGATGTATCTGCCAGTTCATTATAAATGTTCTATGTATGAGCCAAACGACTTTAACTAACATACTGGCACCACTTAGTAAATGAATCCTTTCCTTGCTCTACAAAATATAATGTTAGCAGTTCCACAAAATGAGTTGCTCTGATTAAATCCCTTTTCTCTTCCTCAGGGGAATAACACCATCTCACTCGCTGAGAAATATCCAGTAAGTAGCTGTAAAACTGTATTTCTACCCTCTGTCTCCTCTTACACCTTCTGCGCTTCTCACATGTTAGAAAGGTTATTTGTCCAACTGCTTAATATTAGTTTATCACATTTTCAATGTTGTTTTTCAGGAGCCCGGGAGATATTTCAAATTGGGGAACAAATCGGAGAGGACCCCAATGGAGTGATTTACAATGTAAGATATTTTATTCAGTGTTAAAATGTGTGTGTGCGCTTTTGGGTTATTATTATGTAATTATTATTATTATGTAATTCTGTCCATTGGTTGTGCCCTCTAGAGTATTGTCCTTTCTGTGTTTTTCTTGGGCTTCAGCCAATAAACCTTTCCATATTTATATTTGTAGATTGTAAGCTCTTTTGGGCAGGGCCCTCTTCACCTCTTGTATCGGTTATTGATTGCTTTATATGTTACTCTGTATGTCCAGTGTATGTAACCCACTTATTGTACAGCGCTGCGGGATATGTTGGCGCTTTATAAATAGATGTTAATAATAATAATAATAATATTTACATGCTTCTGTATATCTATTTGCTTTCCCATTCTGTTTTGTTAGCAATGATTGCTGAGTTTCTTTTCCTACATTTGTTACAGGGATGGCACCGAAGCAGACGAATGGAGGTGGCCATTGTAATCATAGAAGATCAAGAGGTAATGTGTCTTCATGATTACTGATTACTGTAATTAGATACTAATTAGCCTTTTGTTATACCTACATTATGGGAACTTGTTAACCAAATACAGTCAGTGAAATACCCTGGTCCCTAATAACTATGTTACTGTAAAATAACAAATACAGGTATGGGATCCCTTATCCTGAAACCTGTTATCTAGAAAGCTCTGAATTACGGAAAGCCTGTCTCCCATAGACTCCTTTTAATCAAATAATTTAGAATTTTAAAACTGATTTGCTTTTTCTCTGTAATAATAAAACAGTACCTTGTAATTGATCCCAACTAATATAATTACCCCTTATTGGGGCAGAACAGCCCTATTGGGTTTATTTCATGGTTAAATGATTCCCTTTTCTCTGTAATAATAAAACAGTACCTGTACTTGATCCCAACTAAGTTACCCCTTATTGGGCAGAACAGCCCTATTGGGTTTATTTAATGGTTAAATGATTCCCTTTTCTCTGTAATAATAAAACAGTACCTGTACTTGATCCCAACTAAGATATAATTACCCCTTATTGGGGCAGAACAGCCCTATTGGGTTTATTTCATGGTTAAATGATTCCCTTTTCTCTGTAATAATAAAACAGTACCTGTACTTGATCCCAACTAAGATATAATTACCCCTTATTGGGGCAGAACAGCCCTATTGGGTTTATTTCATGGTTAAATGATTCCCTTTTCTCTGTAATAATAAAACAGTACCTGTACTTGATCCCAACTAAGATATAATTACCCCTTATTGGGGCAGAACAGTCCTATTGGGTTTATTTAATGGTTAAATGATTCCCTTTTCTCTGTAATAATAAAACAGTACCTGTACTTGATCCCAACTAAGATATAATTACCCCTTATTGGGGGCAGAACAGCCCTATTGGGTTTATTTCATGGTTAAATGATTCCCTTTTCTCTGTAATAATAAAACAGTACCTGTACTTGATCCCAACTAAGATATAATTACCCCTTATTGGGCAGAACAGTCCTATTGGGTTTATTTAATGGTTAAATGATTCCCTTTTCTCTGTAATAATAAAACAGTACCTGTACTTGATCCCAACTAAGATATAAATAATCCTTATTGGATGCAAAACAATCCTATTGAGTTTAATAAATGTTTTATACAATTTTTAGTAGACCTAAGGTGTGGAGATCCAAATTACAGAAAGACCCCTTATCCGGAAATACCCTTGGCCCCGGGCATTCTGGATAATGGGTCCTATACCTGTACAGTTCGATATTAAAGAACTAAAGGAGTCTCTGTCATATTATACAATACTCATGTAGGGATATTACAAAGCTGTCATTTTTCATAACATCAAGTCAGGTTGGGGTATTTTAAATTGTTATTGTATCCATTTTATTTACCTTGTTTCTTTTTTTTTTAAACTAGAAGCAAAAAGGAATCCAATCAGAAGTTGAAGTCCTTGAAATGGTGTCAGGCCATGAAAACATCGTGGATTTCTATGGGGCCTATTACCATCAGGCCCCACGGACACCATCACTCCCGGAAGGACTATGGGTAAGGAAGTGTTTATTCGGAGAGGTTACACATTTATGTAGCAAACAGGCCAATTTTAACTGATCTAATACGCATTTTGGGTGCAAACATGATCCCGTTTGGTAAGAAACAGTTGCGGCTGATATTGCAGTCACACCAAGACTTAAAGCCACAAAGCCTCTTCCTCGGGTTCCCAATACATTTTTAGAGAAATAAAATAGTTGACCAAATATTCTTTATTTGTTTTCTAGATTGCTACTGAGTTCATCACTGGTGCCACTCTGCAAGATCTCATTGGCACCAGAAAGACCTTAGGAGAAAGGTGGATCTCCTACATCTGCAAACAAATAACCACGGTAGGTCACACGTTGAACTCCTTGGTGCTACTCTGCATATTTCTCATTAATCAGTGAGTTCAAAAATATTTATATACTTACTTTTGCTTTCTTGATTTCTCAGGGCCTTTTCCACCTGCAAAAGAAGAACATCATCCACCATGACATCAAGCCCGAAAACATCCTGATCACCTCCTATGGAGAGGTGAAGATCGGTAAGTGACGCTTGGAATCTGAACACAAGGATATTTTTTCCCCATGGTGTTTATTGGTGGCTAGCATGTCTAAATGAACATTAACATCCCTGCTTTTCTCATACAATTTCAGGCGAATTTGGATTTGCCACGTTTGGGAGAAAAGAGCAGCAGTACTTCTGGGACTATAACATACTCGGCCCCAGAAGTACTGGCTAATTTTACCAACAAGCACGAGTATGACCATAAGGTATTGCGATGTCTTCCCTATCTTTTTAGTTTAGAGTTAATGTCTCTGTTATATAAAATGTATGTCGCTTAAACTGCATGGAATTTTCCACTCACTTTACTTACCCCTCTCATAACAGAGAATGCAGAGCTGTAATGTGGTTTCTGTGATACGAGAATCTGAAATGAGAGAGTGAAATGCATTTTAGGTGCAGGACACACAGGGTCAGACTGGGGGGTGAAGGGCCTGTAGGTGCCCCTGCTGGCCGCGTCCCCTAACCCCCCAGGGGCCCCCCTAACCCCCCGCAGGGCCCCCATCCGACGTCCTGCCCGAGCGCGTAAATTTAACGCATCAGGGGAGGAACGGTTGGAGCGCCCGGCAAGGGTCGGATCTGGGCCCATCGGGATTTGTCTCGGTGTCCCGGCGGCCCAGTCCGACCCTGAGGACACAAGAATATTAGAAACCAACTTCATCTGACTGCTTATGCTTTATGGGGAGGTCACACTCCGTGTAACACACGACTCTCAGTTTGGGGTCATTTTCTAGACATAAAAGTCACAGCACTTCACTAATTGATTATAGGCTTCTAATGGATTTGTTATTGTGCATCCTAAATAGAATCACTATCAGGGTGTGGGTGGATAGGGATCAGAAGTATCTGAATTCTCTGCAACTGGAATTATGTCCATGTACTCTGTGTATATTCTTCTCTAATAACTGTCTTTTCCCCATGTTTTAATATCCAGGCTGACATCTGGTCACTCGGCATTGCAGCCATCGAAATGGCGGAGGGACTCTGTAAGTAAACCCTAGTGTGTGCATGTGTATACAGGTAATGAACTGGCCGCTAAAACCTGGCGAGCTCCTGTATAGGCCAATAAGGGGTGTATCTTCCGTTTCCAAACAATTGTAATCATTGATTTCCTGATTCCCAATTCATTTTTTGTCTGTCAGTTGAGATTATAACACATTGAGTTACAGAATTTACAGGATTCGACAAAGCTTAAAAATTTGAATTCAAGTGAATTTCACCCGAAATGTTGTATTCATCGGTCGTCATATTTTTCTTTTGTATCTTTACATCCCAGCATTCAGCAAACTTCCACGACAGAAGCTGATTGAGAAGATCACACGCGGTCCCGCGCCAACATTAACACCATGGGGAAAATGGTGAGTCTCTTTCACTATGGAATAGGCAGTTAGGGGGAGAGGGTGGGGAAATAGGCAGTGAGGGTGGGGAAATGGAATAGGCAGTGAGGGGGAGAGGGTGGAGAAATGGAATAGGCAGTGAGGGGGAGAGGGTGGGAAATGGAATAGGCAGTTAGGGGGAGAGGGTGGGGAAATGGAATAGGCAGTGAGGGGGAGAGGGTGGGGGGGTGGAGAAATGGAATAGGCAGTTAGGGGAGAGGGTGGGGAAATGGAATAGCATGGAATAGGCAGTGAGGGGGAGAGGGTGGGGAAATGGAATAGGCAGTTAGGGGGAGAGGGTGGGGAAATGGAATAGGCAGTTAGGGGGAGAGGGTGGGGAAATGGAATTGGCAGTTAGGGGGAGAGGGTGGGGAAATGGAATAGGCAGTTAGGGGAGAGGGTGGGAAATGGAATAGGCAGTGAGGGGGAGAGGGTGGGGAAATGGAATAGGCAGTTAGGGGGAGAGGGTGGGGAAATGGAATTGGCAGTTAGGGGAGAGGGTGGGGAAATGGAATAGGCAATTAGGGGCAGAGGGTGGGGAAATGGAATAGGCAGTTAGCGGGAGATCGGGAACATGGAAAGGGTTAATAAGGTGTGTGAATGAGAAAGAGAGTCAGGAAAGGTAGGGAAATAGGCAAGGTAGAAGTTATGGTGAGGGGGACATTGGGATATGAGGTAAAGTAAGGGTGGGGAAAGGGATAAATGGGTAAATGAGGGCAGGTAATTGCTGTAAGATGCCATAGCCAATCACTTTTTATTGGGCTGGGGGGCCTGTTTTGTGTATATGAAATGCCGGGCCTATTAAGTGTCCCAGTCCGGCTGAAATAAGGGTGAAGGTGATGTGTAACATGTGTAGCTCTTGAATGCACAAATGCACTCTCGTGCTGAGCTTGAGATCTTGGGGCCGGTATCTGGCAGCCAATACAAGCCGGGCTAAGATGTTGGCCAAACCAGAGAGACAGAAACTTGGTCACAGGTAAATGTACCCTAATAATTCAGGGTTCGTAAGTAATGGGTTCACCCTCTATTGCTGTCTCGAACAGCCCCTATCTGCCTGTGTTGTGATTGGGCAGCGAGGCATTATAGAGGGGATAATGGGGTATACAGGGCACTTGGCTGTGCTGATTCTATTAACTGTTAAACGTGTGAACTCTGGGAAATGAGAGATTATGCAACATGAACAATTATGATATATGATATCATTTTGCCACCGTTTCTTTTTTCCAGGAGCGACGAGTTCCGTTTCTTCATTTCCGAGTGCCTGCAGAGAGAACCATCGAAAAGACCGTCTGCAAGGCAACTTCTGTCCCACCCCTTCATTGGAGAGATCAGGGGTGAAAGGGGTGTGCAGAAGAACATCGCCCAACAGCTGCACAGAGGTAAGGGGACTGCTCATTCTCATTATAGTTCCCACAATGCATTGACTATAACCATCTATTGTTCATACAAATATTCTCTTGCTTTCCTACATACGAATTCATTCGATACTAAAGCCGCCAATAATAAAGACTTGTATTAGGGCAGAGGTCACTAAACTGGGCTAAAGGTCTCCATACACGGGTTGATAGTAGCTGCCGATATGGGTCCCTTGGACCAATTTGGCAGCTTATTGGCCCATCAAGGGGCAGAAACAAGGGGCCTGCCTGACCGATATCTGGCCTAAAATTGCCCAGATATTGATCAGCTAGGTTAGAAAATTCAGTCGGATCGGGGATCAACGAGCCGATGCGGTCCCTAACCGACTGCCCCATTGCCGCCAATGCCAAACGATCTAATTATTTTTTTTTTTTACCTGCGCGCTCCCTGATATCGGCCACCCGTAGGTGGGGATATTGGTTAAAGATCCGCTCGCTTGGCGATCTCGTGTATGGGAACCTTAAATCTACGGGACAGACAAACAAGCTGGGATGGGAGAACACGTTATTAATAGTAGTTGTAGTTGACCTTTACATTAGCAGCAAAGGGAACGTTATATATAAAACATGCAATGACAAAAACTATAAATGCAAATAGTAAAAACAAACAACAGAATTATTATAAACTCACCTACTCCATGAATAACACTGAACAATCTCTCCTTAGGAATGAAGCACTAAAAGAACAGAAGGAGGCAGCCATCGGGGGAGGGTTTGGGGCATATGGGGCCTATTTAACATCCTTGGGCCCCCCACATAACATCGTGGTCCCGATGGCAGCCCTCTATGTTCTCTTCTTCCCATCTAGAAGACCGTCTGCAAGAAGAACATTGCCCAACAGCTGCACAGAGGTAAGGGGACTGCTCATTCTCATTATAGTTCCCACAATGCATTGACTATAACCATCTACTGCTCCCATTCATACAAATATTCTGTTGCTTTCCTACATACAAATTCATTCGATACTAAAGCCACCAATAATAAAGACTTGTATTAGGGCAGAGGTCACTAAACTGGGCTAAAGGTCCCCATACACGGGTTGATAGTAGCTGTCGATATGGGTCCCTTGAACTGATTCTGCAGCTTATCGGCCCGTGTAGGGGCAGAAACAAGGGCCTGCCCGACCAACATCTGGCCTGAAATTGGGCAGATATCGATCGGGCAGGTTAGAAAATTCAGTCGGATCGGGGACCGCATCAGCTCGTTGATGCGGTCCCCGAACCAACTGCCCCCATTGCCGCCAATATAATTCGATCCTTTGGCCCCTGGGCCAAACGATCAAATTATTTTTTTTTTTACCTACACACTCCCCGATATCGGCCATCCGTAGTGGGGATATCGGGTGAAGATCCACTCGCTTGGCGATCTCGTGTATGGGGACCTTAAATCTACGGGACAGACAAACAAGCTGGGATGGGAGAACAGGTTATTAATAGATAGTTGTAGTTGACCTTTACATTAGCAGCAAAGGGAACGTTATATATAAAACACGCAATGACAAAAACTATAAATGCAAATAGTAAAAACAAACAAATGACAGAATTATTATAAACTCACCTACTCCATGAATAATGCTGAACAATCTCTCCTTAGGAATGAAGCACTAAAAGAACAGAAGGAGGCAGCCATCGGGGGAGGGTTTGGGGCATAGGGGGCCTATTTAACATCCTTGGGCCCCCCACATAACATCGTGGTCCCGATGGCAGCCCTCTATGTTCTCTTCTTCCCATCTAGAAGACCGTCTGCAAGAAGAACATCGCCCAACAGCTGCACAGAGGTAAGGGGACTGCTCATTCTCATTATAGTTCCCACAATGCATTGACTATAACCATCTATTGTTCATACAAATATTCTCTTGCTTTCCTACATACGAATTCATTCGATACTAAAGCCGCCAATAATAAAGACTTGTATTAGGGCAGAGGTCACTAAACTGGGCTAAAGGTCTCCATACACGGCCTGATAGTAGCTGCCGATATGGGTCCCTTGGACCAATTTGGCAGCTTATTGGCCCATCAAGGGGCAGAAACAAGGGGCCTGCCTGACCGATATCTGGCCTAAAATTGCCCAGATATTGATCAGCTAGGTTAGAAAATTCAGTCGGATCGGGGATCAACGAGCCGATGCGGCCCCTAACCGACTGCCCCATTGCCGCCAATGCCAAACGATCTAATTTTTTTTTTTTTTACCTGCGCGCTCCCTGATATCGGCCACCCGTAGGTGGGGATATTGGGTAAAGATCCGCTCGCTTGGCGATCTCGTGTATGGGAACCTTAAATCTACGGGAAAGACAAACAAGCTGGGATGGGAGAACAGGTTATTAATAGATAGTTGTAGTTGACCTTTACATTAGCAGCAAAGGGAACGTTATATATGAAACACGCAATGACAAAAACTATAAATGCAAATAGTAAAAACAAACAACAGAATTATTATAAACTCACCTACTCCATGAATAACGCTGAACAATCTCTCCTTAGGAATGAAGCACTAAAAGAACAGAAGAAGGCAGCCATCGGGGGAGGGTTTGGGGCATAGGGGGCCTATTTAACATCCTTGGGCCCCCCACATAACATCGTGGTCCCGATGGCAGCCCTCTATGTTCTCTTCTTCATGGACAACAGCATCTTCTAACAACTGCATCTGAGAAATCTTTATTGTGTACTGATTTATTCAATAAATATTCCATCTTTAGATTATATCAATCCATGCTAGATTGTCTTATTGGGGAGATGGCCATAATAACCTCCAAGCCCACTGTTGGCTCATATCCATCATCCTTTTAATATAAATTCTAATGATGAGTAAGAGAAGAAGGCATAGCCCACAACTGGACGAAAAATATACAAAATACTGTATTTTCATATAGGAAATGCCTACTCAAAGGGTAAGATTGCCAGTAATATAGCGGCATTCTAAAACATATATTATTTATTTGTTTTTTTTCCCAGCTATTGCGTTTAAACTGCAGTCTGTTTTTTTCCTTTGGAGTTGCCATGATCACTGACCATAGCAACCAGTAAGGAAACAAGAAAGGTGCTTAAGTGACACCCATAGAATGGCCATTGAATCATTGGTTTATCGGTCAATTATAGGAAAGGTGCATCCTAAATAAGAAGACCTTGAATAAATAAAATTGTAACTTGCACTTGATATTTATTTAAAAAAGGAGCAAAAACATCAAAAAGAAAAATATAAAAAAGAAATAGATAGATACTTTAAAAAAAATCTCTTTCTCTTGCCCTTTTAATTGCCCCATTTTTAAATAAATATCTGAGCAATGGGGGCTCTTCTTGGGCCTATTGCTGGCTGGGGGCCACCTCCCTGGTAGGATAGTGAGCACTAAGAGCACAAAACACTCTTTACTCTTAAGGCTTTTCTGTCCCTGCTAAAGGCACAGGGCACAGAGAAACAGGTAACGGGGCCCTCTGGCACAGAGAAACGGGCAACAGGGCCCTCTGGCACAGAGAAACTGGTAACGGGGATTCTCTGGCACAGGGAAACGGGTAACGAGTCCCTCTGGCAAAGAGAAACGGGCAACGGGGCCCTCTGGCACAGAGAAACTGGTAACGGGGCCCTCTGGCACAGAGAAACTGGTAACGAGGCCCCCTGGCACAGAGAAACGGGTAACAGGGCTCTCTGGCACAGAGAAACGGGCAACGGGGCCCTCTGGCACAGGGAAACGGGTAACAAGTCCCTCTGGCACAGAGAAACGGGTAACGGGGCTCTCTGGCACAGAGAAACAGGCAACGAGGCCCTCTGGCACAGGGAAACGGGTAACAAGTCCCTCTGGCACAGAAAAACGGGTAACGGGGCTCTCTGGCACAGAGAAACAGGCAACGAGGCCCTCTGGCACAGAGAAACAGGCAACGAGGCTCTCTGGCACAGAGAAACAGGCAACGAGGCTCTCTGGCACAGAGAAACAGGCAACGAGGCTCTCTGGCACAGAGAAACAGGCAACGAGGCCCTCTGGCACAGAGAAACTGGTAACGAGGCTCTCTGGCACAGAGAAACAGGCAACGAGGCCCTCTGGCACAGAGAAACTGGTAACGAGGCTCTCTGGCACAGAGAAACAGGCAACGAGGCTCTCTGGCACAGAGAAACAGACAACGAGGCTCTCTGGCACAGAGAAAAAGGCAACGAGGCTCTCTGGCACAGAGAAACAGGCAACGAGGCCCTCTGGCACAGAGAAACTGGCAACGAGGCTCACTGGCACAGAGAAACAGGTAACGAGGCCCTCTGGCACAGAGAAACTGGCAACGAGGCTCTCTGGCACAGAGAAACAGGCAACGAGGCTCTCTGGCACAGAGAAACGGGCAACAAGGCTCTCTGGCACAGAGAAACGGGCAACGAGGCCCTCTGGCACAGAGAAACGGGCAACGAGGCCTCTGGCACAGAGAAACGGGCAACGAGGCTCTCTGGCACAGAGTAACGGGTAACGAGGCTCTCTGGCACAGAGAAACGGGCAACGAGGCCCTCTGGCACAGAGAAACGGGCAACGGGCTCTCTGGCACAGAGAAACGGGCAACGGGGCCCTCTGGCACAGAGAAACGGGTAACGAGGCCATCTGGCACAGAGAAACGGGCAACGGGGCCCTCTGGCTCAGAGAAACGGGTAACGAGGCCCTCTGGCACAGAGAAACGGGCAACGGGGCCCTCTGGCACAGAGAAACTGGTTACGGGGCCCTCTGGCACAGAGAAACGGGCAACGGGGCCCTCTGCACAGAGAAACGGTAACGAGGCCATCTGGCACAGAGAAACGGGCAACGGGGCCCTCTGGCTCAGAGAAACGGGTAACGAGGCCCTCTGGCACAGAGAAACGGGCAACGGGGCCCTCTGGCACAGAGAAACGGGCAACGGGGCCCTCTGGCACAGAGAAACGGGCAACGGGGCCCTCTGGCACAGAGAAACTGGTTACGGGGCCCTCTGGCACAGGGAAACGGGTAACGGGGCCCTCTGGCACAGAGAAACGGGTAACGGGGCCCTCTGGCACAACAGTCACTATTTACAACAGAATCACTACAGGTGCCCATTGCTGCCAACTGGCTGATAGGGTGTAAACATTTTTGTCCTTATTTGTGTAAAGTTACATTGACTGCGTCGTATGAATTCATTTTATCTTTACTGGGACATTCAGGGACTGTATTACAGCTTTGTGTTTCCTTTGGGGATCACTGCAGGGAGATTATTATCAACATATGGAGGTTGATACTGATAATAATGAGTATATATATATATATTAGCGAATAAAGTGCCCCCTATTGTAACATATAGGGATATTATAAGTCCCTGAGGAGTTCCTTATAATATATAGTGAATAAAGTACCCCTATTGTAACATATAGGGATATTATAAATCACAGAGGAGTTCTTTATAATATATAACAAATAAAGTGCCCCCTATTGTAACATGTAGGGATATTATAAGCCCCCGAGGAGTTCCTTATAATATATAGCAAATAAAGTGCCCCCTATTGTAACATATAGGGATATTATAAGCCCCCGAGGATTTCCTTATAATATATAGTGAATAAAGTGCCCCCTATCAGAGGGGACAGTAGCTGCGTTTAATGAATATAAACACTATAACAAGTGTTGTAAAACAGCAATCCGGAAGGCAAAGATAGAAAATGAGGAGCGCATCGCGGCCGAGGCCAAGACTAACCCCAAAAAGTTTTTTAAGTATATTAATAGTAAAAAGATGCAGGTTGAGGGTGTGGCCCCATTGAGTTATAATAACAATATGGTTACAGCGGATACAGAAAAGGCAGATGTGCTTAACCAGTTCTTTTCTTCTGTGTATACAGTAGAGGAGCCAGTGGGACAAGTCCCACCCAATAGCTTCACTGTTGCCTCAGCTCCAACTACACAGTGGTTGGCGCAGGATATGGTGCTTAAAGGGTTACACACGATAAATGTAAACAAGGCACCGGGGCCAGATGGAATACACCCTCGGGTACTGAGAGAGCTAGGGGCAGAATTGCAGTGGCCCTTGTTTCTGATATTCTCAGACTCTCTTTCATCAGGTATGGTACCTAGTGATTGGAAGAAGGCGAATGTCATTCCCATATTTAAAAAGGGAATAAGATCTCAGCCTGGCAATTATAGGCCTGTAAGTTTGACATCCGTGGTGGGCAAGTTATTTGAAGGCTTGTTAAGGGATCACATTCAAAATTATGTAGTGGAGAATGGCATTATGAGCAGTAATCAGCATGGCTTTATGAAGGACAGGTCATGTCAGACCAATTTAATTGCTTTTTATGATGAGGTAAGTAAGAAGCTGGACAGTGGGGATGCAGTAGATATCATCTATTTGGATTTTGCCAAAGCATTTGATACCGTTCCCCACAAACGACTGCTTTCTAAGCTAAGGTCTATTGGTCTTAGTGAAGTCGTTTGCACATGGATAGAAAACTGGCTACAGGATCGGGTACAGAGGGTGGTTGTTAATGGCACATTCTCTACTTGGAGTAAGGTTCTCAGTGGGGTCCCTCAGGGTTCTGTACTGGGTCCACTTTTGTTTAATTTGTTCATAAATGACTTAGGGGAGGGTATTATGAGTAATGTATCAGTGTTTGCAGATGACACAAAACTCTGCAGACCAGTCAATTCTATCCAGGATGTGACATCCCTGCAGCAGGATCTTGACCAACTGGCAATCTGGGCAGCTAAGTGGCAGATGAGATTTAATGTGGATAAATGTAAGGTCATGCACCTGGGATGTAAAAATATGCAAGCCCCGTATACCCTTAATGGGACTGCACTAGGCAAATCCATAATGGAGAAGGATCTTGGAGTCCTTGTAGATAATAAACTTGGCTGTAGCAAGCAATGCCAGGCAGCAGCTGCAAGGGCAAACAAGGTTCTGAGCTGTATTAAAAGGGGTATAGATTCACGGGAGGAGGGGGTTATTCTTCCCCTTTACAGAGCACTGGTAAGGCCCCATCTAGAATATGCTGTTCAGTTTTGGTCTCCAGTGCTCAAACGGGACATTATTGAGCTAGAGAGGGTCCAGAGAAGGGCAACTAAGCTGGTAAAGGGTATGGAAAGTCTCAGTTATGAAGAAAGACTGGCCAAGTTGGGTCTGTTTACACTGGGGAAGAGGCGCTTAAGAGGTGACATGATAACTATGTATAAATATATAAGGGGATCATATAATAACCTCTCTAATGTTTTATTTACCAGTAGGTCCTTCCAACGGACACGAGGGCACCCACTCCGTTTAGAAGAAGGGAGGTTCCATTTAAATATTCGGAAAGGATTTTTTACAGTGAGAGCTGTGAAGTTGTGGAATTCCCTCCCCGAATCAGTCGTGCTGGCTGATACATTATATAGCTTTAAGAAGGGGCTGGATGGATTCTTAGCAAGTGAGGGAATACACGGTTATGGGAGATAGCTCTTAGTACAAGTTGATCCAGGGACTGGTCCGATTGCCATCTTGGAGTCAGGAAGGAATTTTTTCCCCTCTGAGGCAAATTAGAGAGGCTTCAGATGGGGTTTTTTGCCTTCCTCTGGATCAACTTGTAGTTAGGCAGGTTAGGTATAGGCATTATGGTTGAACTTGATGGACGTATGTCTTTTTTCAACCCAACTTACTATGTTACTATGTTACTATTGTAACATATAGGGATATTATAAGCCCCCGAGGAGTTCCTTATAATATATAGTGAATAAAGTGCCCCCTATTGTAACATATAGGGATATTATAAGCCCCCGAGGAGTTCCTTATAATATATAGTGAATAAAGTGCCCCCTATTGTAACATATAGGGATATTATAAGTCACAGAGGAGTTCCTTATAATATATAGTGAATAAAGTACCCCTATTGTAACATATAGGGATAATATAAGTCACAGAGGAGTTCCTTATAATATATAGTGAATAAAGTACCCCCTATTGTAACATATAGGAATATTATAAGCCCCCGAGGAGTTCCTTATAATATATAGTAAATAAAGTACCCCCTATTGTAACATATAGGGATATTATAAGCCCCCGAGGAGTTCCTTATAATATATAGTAAATAAAGTACCCCCTATTGTAACATATAGGGATATTATAAGTCACAAGGAGTTCCTTATAATATATAGCGAATAAAGTACCCCCTATTGTAACATATAGGGATATTATAAGTCACAAGGAGTTCTATGACCTTATAAAGATTCGAGGCCAAGTGCTTTTATACAGGTCATGTGACAGAAATTATATATACAGGTCACGTAGTGAGTCATGTGACAGAAATGACATCACTAAATACCGTTTATAACAATATTATTTACAGTTTGGTGCCATAGGGAAATGACCTGTATATTGTATATATATGTTTCCATTTCACACACATTGATGGCAGTGGCTCACCTCTTCAAGCAAAAAGCCCAGCCCTATCAGCAGGTCATACTCCCCAGATTTATATAATACACAAAAGTCATTAATATCCTGTAAATTTTATCCTTATAAAGGTGCTTAGTGATGTTATCAATTAAAAGAAAAGTTGTGTATTATAATAAATAATGTACCCCCCCCCCCCCCCCGTTGAAAAATACAAGGATATTAGAAGTTCCCTCGGAGTTCTATGAGCTGTATAAAAGTACTCCGTGCCATGGTTATGGAACTCCTCTGTGGCTTATAATATCCTTATAATTTACAATAGGGGGTACATTATTCCCTATATATTTACCCTTCTGCGGGCAAGAACATTCCAATCACAGCAGTTTGAAGTTACAGAATAAAATTCTAAATCATAAACTGTGGGCTCACTCAGCGACCAATCAGGTTTTCATATTAATAGTTTTATAGGCCCTTTTTGTAACAGGAGCCCCCCCCCCCTGCTATTTGGCATCACCTGAAAAAGCCAGAAGCTCCAAGATGAACGATCATTGTAACTGGCATATGTATGGCCACCTTTACCCTAAGGGCGAAGACACACGGGACGATTAGTCACTGCAACTTTTTATACAGTCACAGCGCAAACAACATGCAATTTGTCGCTACTTGTATATTAGTTTATAGCAACTAAGTTGCATGATTAGTCGCTGAACTTTTAAAAGTTGTGGCGACTAATTGCCCCGTGTATGTTCGCCATTACACCACAATGTCAAAGGGTCTCTGACTTTTGTACTCATTAGTATTAGAAGCCTATTGTGATTGAGGGCAGTGCTGA
>NC_030677.2:16491200-16547439 GCF_000004195.4 Xenopus tropicalis | reverse complement strand
AGCCCTATTGGGTTTATTTCATGGTTAAATGATTCCCTTTCTCTGTAATAATAAAACAGTACCTGTACTTGATCACACCCGCTGGCTGGCTTTCATCCTCTTAGTACAAATGATTGCCCCTTTCTCTATTCTTAATAATCAAAGTTACACACTACTATGCTACTATGATCCTAACTAAGATATAAATAATCCTTATTGGATGCAAAACAATCCTATTGAGTTTAATAAATGTTTTATACAATTTTTAGTAGACCTAAGGTGTGGAGATCCAAATTACAGAAAGACCCCTTATCCGGAAATACCCTTGGCCCCGGGCATTCTGGATAATGGGTCCTATACCTGTACAGTTCGATATTAAAGAACTAAAGGAGTCTCTGTCATATTATACAATACTCATGTAGGGATATTACAAAGCTGTCATTTTTCACAACATCAAGTCAGGTTGGGGTATTTTAAATTGTTATTGTATCCATTTTATTTACCTTGTTTCTTTTTTTTTTAAACTAGAAGCAAAAAGGAATCCAATCAGAAGTTCAAGTCCTTGAAATGGTGTCAGGCCATGAAAACATTGTGGATTTCTATGGGGCCTATTACCATCAGGCCCCACGGACACCATCACTCCCGGAAGGACTATGGGTAAGGAAGTGTTTATTCGGAGAGGTTACACATTTATGTAGCAAACAGGCCAATTATAACTGATCTAATACGCATTTTGGGTGCAAACATGATCCCGTTTGGTAAGAAACAGTTGCGGCTGATATTGCAGTCACACCAAGACTTAAAGCCACAAAGCCTCTTCCTCGGGTTCCCAATACATTTTTAGAGAAATAAAATAGTTGACCAAATATTCTTTATTTGTTTTCTAGATTGCTACTGAGTTCATCACTGGTGCCACTCTGCAAGATCTCATTGGCACCAGAAAGACCTTAGGAGAAAGGTGGATCTCCTACATCTGCAAACAAATAACCACGGTAGGTCACACGTTGAACTGCTTGGTGCTACTCTGCATATTTCTCATTAATCAGTGAGTTCAAAAATATTTATATACTTACTTTTGCTTTCTTGATTTCTCAGGGCCTTTTCCACCTGCAAAAGAAGAACATCATCCACCATGACATCAAGCCCGAAAACATCCTGATCACCTCCTATGGAGAGGTGAAGATCGGTAAGTGACGCTTGGAATCTGAACACAAGGATATTTTTTCCCCATGGTGTTTATTGGTGGCTAGCATGTCTAAATGAACATTAACATCCCTGCTTTTCTCATACAATTTCAGGCGAATTTGGATTTGCCACGTTTGGAGAAAAGAGCAGCAGTACTTCTGGGACTATAACATACTCGGCCCCAGAAGTACTGGCTAATTTTACCAACAAGCACGAGTATGACCATAAGGTATTGCGATGTCTTCCCTATCTTTTAGTTTAGAGTTAATGTCTCTGTTATATAAAATGTATGTCGCTTAAACTGCATGGAATTTTCCACTCACTTTACTTACCCCTCTCATAACAGAGAATGCAGAGCTGTAATGTGGTTTCTGTGATACGAGAATCTGAAATGAGAGAGTGAAATGCATTTTAGGTGCAGGACACACAGGGTCAGACTGGGGGTGAAGGGCCTGTAGGTGCCCCTGCTGGCCGCGTCCCCTAACCCCCCAGGGGCCCCCTAACCCCCCGCAGGGCCCCCCATCCGACGTCCTGCCCGAGCGCGTAAATTTTAACGCATCAGGGGAGGAACGGTTGGAGCGCCCGGCAAGGGTCGGATCTGGGCCCATCGGGATTTTGTCTCGGTGTCCCGGCGGCCCAGTCCGACCCTGAGGACACAAGAATATTAGAAACCAACTTCATCTGACTGCTTATGCTTTATGGGGAGGTCACACTCCGTGTAACACACGACTCTCAGTTTGGGGTCATTTTCTAGACATAAAAGTCACAGCACTTCACTAATTGATTATAGGCTTCTAATGGATTTGTTATTGTGCATCCTAAATAGAATCACTATCAGGGTGTGGGTGGATAGGGATCAGAAGTATCTGAATTCTCTGCAACTGGAATTATGTCCATGTACTCTGTGTATATTCTTCTCTAATAACTGTCTTTTCCCCATGTTTTAATATCCAGGCTGACATCTGGTCACTCGGCATTGCAGCCATCGAAATGGCGGAGGGACTCTGTAAGTAAACCCTAGTGTGTGCATGTGTATACAGGTAATGAACTGGCCGCTAAAACCTGGCGAGCTCCTGTATAGGCCAATAAGGGGTGTATCTTCCGTTTCCAAACAATTGTAATCATTGATTTCCTGATTCCCAATTCATTTTTTGTCTGTCAGTTGAGATTATAACACATTGAGTTACAGAATTTACAGGATTCGACAAAGCTTAAAAATTTGAATTCAAGTGAATTTCACCCGAAATGTTGTATTCATCGGTCGTCATATTTTTCTTTTGTATCTTTACATCCCAGCATTCAGCAAACTTCCACGACAGAAGCTGATTGAGAAGATCACACGTGGTCCCGCGCCAACATTAACACCATGGGGAAAATGGTGAGTCTCTTTCACTAGAATTGGAATAGGCAGTGAGGGGGAGAGGGTGGAGAAATGGAATAGGCAGTTAGGGGAGAGGGTGGGGAAATGGAATAGTTAGGGGGAGAGGGTGGGGAAATGGAATAGGCAGTTAGGGGGAGAGGGTGGGGAAATGGAATAGGCAGTGAGGGGAGAGGGTGGGGAAATGGAATAGGCAGTTAGGGGGAGAGGGTGGGGAAATGGAATAGGCAGTTAGGGGAGAGGGTGGGGAAATGGAATAGGCAGTGAGGGGGAGAGGGTGGGGAAATGGAATAGGCAGTTAGGGGAGAGGGTGGGGAAATGGAATTGGCAGTTAGGGGGAGAGGGTGGGGAAATGGAATAGGCAGTTAGGGCAGTTAGGGGGAGAGGGTGGGGAAATGGAATAGGCAATTAGGGGCAGAGGGTGGGGAAATGGAATAGGCAGTTAGCGGGAGATCGGGAACATGGAAAGGGTTAATAAGGTGTGTGAATGAGAAAGAGAGTCAGGAAAGGTAGGGAAATAGGCAAGGTAGAAGTTATGGTGAGGGGGACATTGGGATATGAGGTAAAGTAAGGGTGGGGAAAGGGATAAATGGGTAAATGAGGGCAGGTAATTGCTGTAAGATGCCATAGCCAATCACTTTTTATTGGGCTGGGGGGCCTGTTTTGTGTATATGAAATGCCGGGGCCTATTAAGTGTCCCAGTCGGGCTGAAATAAGGGTGAAGGTGATGTGTAACATGTGTAGCTCTTGAATGCACAAATGCACTCTCGTGCTGAGCTTGAGATCTTGGGGCGGTATCTGGCAGCCAATACAAGCCGGGCTAAGATGTTGGCCAAACCAGAGAGACAGAAACTTGGTCACAGGTAAATGTACCCTAATAATTCAGGGTTCGTAAGTAATGGGTTCACCCTCTATTGCTGTCTCGAACAGCCCCTATCTGCCTGTGTTGTGATTGGGCAGCGAGGCATTTATAGAGGGGGTAATGGGGTATACAGGGCACTTGGCTGTGCTGATTCTATTAACTGTTAAACGTGTGAACTCTGGGAAATGAGAGATTATGTAACATGAACAATTATGATATATGATATCATTTTGCCACCGTTTCTTTTTTCCAGGAGCGACGAGTTCCGTTTCTTCATTTCCGAGTGCCTGCAGAGAGAACCATCGAAAAGACCGTCTGCAAGGCAACTTCTGTCCCACCCCTTCATTGGAGAGATCAGGGGTGAAAGGGGTGTGCAGAAGAACATCGCCCAACAGCTGCACAGAGGTAAGGGGACTGCTCATTCTCATTATAGTTCCCACAATGCATTGACTATAACCATCTATTGTTCATACAAATATTCTCTTGCTTTCCTACATACGAATTAATTCGATACTAAAGCCGCCAATAATAAAGACTTGTATTAGGGCAGAGGTCACTAAACTGGGCTAAAGGTCCCCATACACGGGTTGATAGTAGCTGCCGATATGGGTCCCTTGGACCAATTTGGCAGCTTATTGGCCCATCAAGGGGCAGAAACAAGGGGCCTGCCCGACCGATATCTGGCCTAAAATTGCCCAGATATTGATCAGCTAGGTTAGAAAATTCAGTCGGATCGGGGATCAACGAGCCGATGCGGTCCCCTAACCGACTGCCCCGTTGCCGCCAATGCCAAACGATCTAATTATTTTTTTTTTTTTACCTGCGCGCTCCCTGATATCGGCCACCCGTAGGTGGGGATATTGGGTAAAGATCCGCTCGCTTGGCGATCTCGTGTATGGGAACCTTAAATCTACGGGACAGACAAACAAGCTGGGATGGGAGAACAGGTTATTAATAGGTAGTTGTAGTTGACCTTTACATTAGCAGCAAAGGGAACGTTATATATAAAACATGCAATGACAAAAACTATAAATGCAAATAGTAAAAACAAACAACAGAATTATTATAAACTCACCTACTCCATGAATAACGCTGAACAATCTCTCCTTAGGAATGAAGCACTAAAAGAACAGAAGGAGGCAGCCATCGGGGGAGGGTTTGGGGCATATGGGGCCTATTTAACATCCTTGGGCCCCCCACATAACATCGTGGTCCCGATGGCAGCCCTCTATGTTCTCTTCTTCCCATCTAGAAGACCGTCTGCAAGAAGAACATCGCCCAACAGCTGCACAGAGGTAAGGGGACTGCTCATTCTCATTATAGTTCCCACGATGCATTGACTATAACCATCTACTGCTCCCATTCATACAAATATTCTGTTGCTTTCCTACATACAAATTCATTCGATACTAAAGCCACCAATAATAAAGACTTGTATTAGGGCAGAGGTCACTAAACTGGGCTAAAGGTCCCCATACACGGGTTGATAGTAGCTGCCGATATGGGTCCCTTGAACTGATTCTGCAGCTTATCGGCCCGTGTAGGGGCAGAAACGAGGGGCCTGCCCGACCAACATCTGGCCTGAAATTGGCAGATATCGATCGGGCAGGTTAGAAAATTCAGTCGGATCGGGGACCGCATCAGCTCGTTGATGCGGTCCCCGAACCAACTGCCCCCATTGCCGCCAATATAATTCGATCCTTTGGCCCCTGGGCCAAACGATCAAATTATTTTTTTTTTTTTACCTACACACTCCCCGATATCGGCCATCCGTAGGTGGGGATATCGGGTGAAGATCCACTCGCTTGGCGATCTCGTGTATGGGGACCTTAAATCTACGGGACAGACAAACAAGCTGGGATGGGAGAACAGGTTATTAATAGATAGTTGTAGTTGACCTTTACATTAGCAGCAAAGGGAACGTTATATATAAAACACGCAATGACAAAAACTATAAATGCAAATAGTAAAAACAAACAAATGACAGAATTATTATAAACTCACCTACTCCATGAATAACGCTGAACTATCTCTCCTTAGGAATGAAGCACTAAAAGAACAGAAGGAGGCAGCCATCGGGGGAGGGTTTGGGGCATAGGGGGCCTATTTAACATCCTTGGGCCCCCACATAACATCGTGGTCCCGATGGCAGCCCTCTATGTTCTCTTCTTCCCATCTAGAAGACCGTCTGCAAGAAGAACATCGCCCAACAGCTGCACAGAGGTAAGGGGACTGCTCATTCTCATTATAGTTCCCACAATGCATTGACTATAACCATCTATTGTTCATACAAATATTCTCTTGCTTTCCTACATACGAATTCATTCGATACTAAAGCCGCCAATAATAAAGACTTGTATTAGGGCAGAGGTCACTAAACTGGGCTAAAGGTCTCCATACACGGCCTGATAGTAGCTGCCGATATGGGTCCCTTGGACCAATTTGGCAGCTTATTGGCCCATCAAGGGGCAGAAACAAGGGGCCTGCCTGACCGATATCTGGCCTAAAATTGCCCAGATATTGATCAGCCAGGTTAGAAAATTCAGTCGGATCGGGGATCAACGAGCCGATGCGGTCCCCTAACCGACTGCCCCATTGCCGCCAATGCCAAACGATCTAATTTTTTTTTTTTTTTACCTGCGCGCTCCCTGATATCGGCCACCCTAGGTGGGGATATTGGGTAAAGATCCGCTCGCTTGGCGATCTCGTGTATGGGAACCTTAAATCTACGGGAAAGACAAACAAGCTGGGATGGGAGAACAGGTTATTAATAGATAGTTGTAGTTGACCTTTACATTAGCAGCAAAGGGAACGTTATATATAAAACACGCAATGACAAAAACTATAAATGCAAATTGTAAACAAACAAATGACAGAATTATTATAAACTCACCTACTCCATGAATAACGCTGAACAATCTCTCCTTAGGAATGAAGCACTAAAAGAACAGAAGGAGGCAGCCATCGGGGAGGGTTTGGGGCATATGGGGCCTATTTAACATCCTTGGGCCCCCCACATAACATTGTGGTCCCGATGGCAGCCCTCTATGTTCTCTTCTTCATGGACAACAGCATCTTCTAACAACTGCATCTGAGAAATCTTTATTGTGTACTGATTTATTCAATAAATATTCCATCTTTAGATTATATCAATCCATGCTAGATTGTCTTATTGGGGAGATGGCCATAATAACCTCCAAGCCCACTGTTGGCTCATATCCATCATCCTTTTAATATAAATTCTAATGATGAGTAAGAGAAGAAGGCATAGCCCACAACTGGACAAAAAATATACAAAATACTGTATTTTCATATAGGAAATGCCTACTCAAAGGGTAAGATTGCCAGTAATATAGCGGCATTCTAAAACATATATTATTTATTTGTTTTTTTCCCAGCTATTGCGTTTAAACTGCAGTCTGTTTTTTCCTTTGGAGTTGCCATGATCACTGACCATAGCAACCAGTAAGGAAACAAGAAAGGTGCTTAAGTGACACCCATAGAATGGCCATTGAATCATTGGTTTATCGGTCAATTATAGGAAAGGTGCATCCTAAATAAGAAGACCTTGAATAAATAAAATTGTAACTTGCACTTGATATTTATTTAAAAAAGGAGCAAAAAACAACAAAAAGAAAAAATATAAAAAGAAAGAGATAGATACTTTAAAAAAAATCTCTTCTCTCTTGCCCTTTTAATTGCCCCATTTTTAAATAAATATCTGAGCAATGGGGGCTCTTCTGGGCCTGTTGCTGGCTGGGGGCCACCTCCCTGGTAGGATAGTGAGCACTAAGAGCACAAACACTCTTTACTCTTAAGGCTTTTCTGTCCCTGCTAAAGGCACAGGGCACAGAGAAACGGGTAACGGGGCTCTCTGGCACAGAGAAACGGGCAACAGGGCCCTCTGGCACAGAGAAACTGGTAACGGGGATTCTCTGGCACAGGGAAACGGGTAACGAGTCCCTCTGGCACAGAGAAACGGGCAACGGGCCTCTGGCACAGAGAAAAACGGGCCCTCTAACGGGCACGAGGCCCTCTGGCACAGAGAAACTGGTAACGAGGCCCCCTGGCACAGAGAAACGGGTAACAGGGCCCTCTGGCACAGAGAAACGGGTAACGGGGCTCTCTGGCACAGAGAAACTGGTAACGAGGCCCTCTGGCACAGAGAAACGGGCAACGAAGCCCTCTGGCACAGAGAAACGGGCAACGAGGCTCTCTGGCACAGAGAAACGGGTAACGAGTCCCTCTGGCACAGAAAAAACGGGCTCTCTGGCACAGAGAAACAGGCAATGAGGCTCTCTGGCACAGAGAAACAGGCAACGAGGCTCTCTGGCACAGAGAAACAGGCAACGAGGCTCTCTGGCACAGAGAAACTGGTAACGGGGCCCTCTGGCACAGAGAAACGGGCAACGGGGCCCTCTGGCACAGAGAAACTGGTAACAAGGCTCTCTGGCAGAGAGAAACGGGCAACGAGGCCCTCTGGCACAGAGAAACAGGCAACGAGGCCCTCTGGCACAGATAAACTGGTAACGAGGCTCTCTGGCACAGAGAAAAGGGCGACGAGGCTCTCTGGCACAGAGAAACGGGCAACGGGGCCCTCTGGCACAGAGAAACGGTAACGAGGCCCTCTGGCACAGAGAAACGGGCAACGAGGCCCTCTGGCACAGAGAAACGGGCAACGAGGCTCTCTGGCACAGAGAAACGGGCAACGAGGCCCTCTGGCACAGAGAAACGGGCAACGAGGCCCTCTGGCACAGAGAAACGGGCAACGAGCTCTCTGGCACAGAGAAACGGGCAACGAGGCCTCTGGCACAGAGAAAAGGCTCTCTGGCACAGAGTAACGGGTAACAAAGCACAGAGAAACTGGTAACGAGGCTCTCTGGCAGAGAGAAAAGGGCAATGAGGCTCTCTGGCACAGAGAAACAGGCAACAGGGCCCTCTGGCACAGAGAAACGGGCAACGAGGCTCTCTGGCACAGAGTAACGGGTAACGAGGCTCTCTGGCACAGAGAAACAGGCAACAAGGCCCTCTGGCACAGGGAACGAGGCTCTCTGGCACAGAGAAATGGGTAATGAGGCTCTCTGGCACAGAGAAATGGGCGACGAGGCTCTCTGGCACAGAGAAACGGGTAACGAGGCCCTCTGGCACAGAGAAAGGGCGACGAGGCCCTCTGGCACAGAGAAACGGGCAACGAGGCCCTCTGGCACAGAGAAACGGGCAACGAGGCTCTCTGGCACAGAGTAACGGTAACGAGGCCCTCTGGCACAGAGAAACGGGCAACGAGGCTCTCTGGCACAGAGTAACGGGTAACGAGGCTCTCTGGCACAGAGAAACGGGCAACGAGGCCCTCTGGCACAGAGAAACGGGCAACGGGGCCCTCTGGCACAGAGAAACGGGTAACGGGGCCCTCTGGTTCAGAGAAACGGGCAACGGGCCCTCTGGCACAGAGAAACGGGTAACGGGCTCTCTGGCACAGAGGAACGGGCAACGGGGCCCTCTGGCACAGAGAAACGGGCAACGGGGCCCTCTGGCACAGAGAACGGGCAACGGGGCCCTCTGGCACAGAGAAACGGGGCCCTCTGGCACAGAGAAACGGGCAACGGGGCCTCTGGCACAGAGAAACGGGCAACGGGGCCCTCTGGCACAGAGAAACGGGTAACGGGGCCCTCTGGCACAACAGTCACTATTTACAACAGAATCACTACAGGTGCCCATTGCTGCCAACTGGCTGATAGGGTGTAAACATTTTTGTCCTTATTTGTGTAAAGTTACATTGACTGCGTCGTATGAATTCATTTTATCTTTACTGGGACATTCAGGGACTGTATTACAGCTTTGTGTTTCCTTTGGGGATCACTGCAGGGAGATTATTATCAACATATGGAGGTTGATACTGATAATAATGAGTATATATATATATATTAGCGAATAAAGTGCCCCCTATTGTAACATATAGGGATATTATAAGTCACAGAGGAGTTCCTTATAATATATAGTGAATAAAGTACCCCCTATTGTAACATATAGGGATATTATAAGCCCCCGAGGAGTTCCTTATAATATATAGCAAATAAAGTGCCCCCTATTGTAACATATAAGGATATTATAAGCCCCCGAGGAGTTCCTTATAATATATAGCAAATAAAGTACCCCCTATTGTAACATATAGGGATATTATAAGTCACAAGGAGTTCTATGACCTTATAAAGATTCGAGGCCAAGTGCTTTTATACAGGTCATGTGACAGAAATTATATATACAGGTCACGTAGTGAGTCATGTGACAGAAATGACATCACTAAATACCGTTTATAACAATATTATTTACAGTTTGGTGCCATAGGGAAATGACCTGTATATTGTATATATATGTTTCCATTTCACACACATTGATGGCAGTGGCTCACCTCTTCAAGCAAAAAGCCCAGCCCTATCAGCAGGTCATACTCCCCCAGATTTATATAATACACAAAAGTCATTAATATCCTGTAAATTTTATCCTTATAAAGGTGCTTAGTGATGTTATCAATTAAAAGAAAAGTTGTGTATTATAATAAATAATGTACCCCCCGTTGAAAAATACAAGGATATTAGAAGTTCCCTCGGAGTTCTATGAGCTGTAATAAAAGTACTCAGTGCCGTGGTTATGGAACTCCTCTGTGGCTTATAATATCCTTATAATTTACAATAGGGGGTACATTATTCCCTATATATTTACCCTTCTGCGGGCCAAGAACATCCCAATCACAGCAGTTTTTGAAGTTACAGAAATAAAATTCTAAATCATAACTTTTGGCTCACTCAGCGACCAATCAGGTTTTCATATTAATAGTTTTATAGGCCCTTTTTGTAACAGGAGCCCCCCCCCTCCCCGCTATTTGGCCATCACCTGAAAAGCCAGAAGCTCCAAGATGAACGATCATTGTAACTGGCATATGTATGGCCACCTTTACCCTAAGGGCGAAGACACACGGGACGATTAGTCACTGCCAACTTTTTATACAGTCACAGCGCAAACAACATGCAATTTGTCGCTACTTGTATATTAGTCTATAGGCAACTAAGTTGCCACGATTAGTCGCTGAACTTTTAAAAGTTGTGGCGACTAATTGCCCCCGTGTATGTTCGCCATTACACCACAATGTCAAAGGGTCTCTGACTTTTTTATTCATTAGTATTAGAAGCCTATTGTGATTGAGGGCAGTGCTGATATTGTTTGTACCCATTATAAAGATATGTACAGGCCACACACGGATTTCCTCAACTAAGCGGCAGTTGTCCCACTTGGGAGGGGCACAGGCACAGAGCGAGTTTTGGTCAGAACTAATTGTTATCATATCTAATAAAACTATTGAAACAAAAAAAGAACAAATATTTTGCTAAATTGTTCCTCCAAAATGTTGTTTTAATTTGCTTTTTTTTTGTTTTGTTTTGTTTTTGGGTGTAGTTGTTGTGTTTGGCCGGACTTGGGGTGTTGTTCCTGAGAGGAGCAGGCAGTGCAGAGATGAAACATGCCTGTGTGGTACTGAGGTTGGTGGCACCGGGCTGAGAGAGGCGGCTATGATATAAATAAGGAATCTAGTTGCCTATTACACACCTGGAAGCTGGGGGGATCTACAAATCAAGCAAAAATCATTCTGGGCAAACAGAAATCCTAAGCGCTGCCTATTGCTGCACCCCCACCGGCGCCCCCCGGCTACAGTGGGTATGCGGCACATAAGGAAATATGGTTGGGCAGTGACATGCAGACCAGCATAGTGTGGTCACGTGGCATACAGTATGGGGGCTCATAAAGAAGTAGGAGGTCCCCCCACAAGCTGGGGCAAATGAAACATTCCAAGTGCAACACAACAAATGACGGATAATGAGTGTTCCGCCGGTAACTGGCTCAACCAATCACAATGCTCCGACTGGGAACAGCTCAAGTGAGTGACTAGAAATGGCAGTGGAAGAGAGTTGAACAGTTTGGTCTGTGATTGGACATGATGGAAAGGGGCGGAGACAAAGTTCTCATTTCACACGTCCGTCATCTCATCCTCCAGCTCTGCATCCTCTGCTTCCCCTTCCAGCTCAGCGTCATCCTCCTCCTCCTCCTCTTCTTCCTCGGACGTGATGTCGGGGGTCATCAGCTTGCGCTAGGCACTTGGGGCAGGAACACACGAACAGGTAGTTCTCCCTGGGCAGAAAGAGAAAACATTGGGGCGGGTTCCACAGACTCTCTATACATCGCTATAATAAGACTATGGTACCTGAGAATCTTTTGGCGGCTGTGCCGGCTGCGGTCCCTCTGGCAACAGTCTAGGTAACTAATGCAGATTTCCTAGGGAGAGAAGCCATACAGGGGGATATATGGGCACAACAGAATATGGCAGATATAGAGATAAATACCCCAATGAGGGATCCTGCAATATACTATATTTGTCTTTATACGTGTGGCGTAGAGCGACCATATTATTTCCGCTACAGCATAAAATGGGGGGGGGAGTCCTGCAATGCTAAACGTACCTCTCCAGGCTGGATATCTTCCAAAGCAGTGAGATGGAGGATAAAGTTGTTGTCTGGAAAAGAGGCCTCTGCGTTTGGCACACAGCTATGGTTACCTGCAAGGGAGTATGAAACATCTTCACCGTGAAGCAAATGAGCAACTAAGGGGGCTGTTCCTGCTGAATTGCTTAGTACAGGGGAATCCCTATTCTGCCATAGTTTTTATGGTATCTCTCTGTACAGGCTATGAGCAAACTTAGGGGGCTGTTCCTGCTGAATTGTGCTTAGTACAGGGGAATCCCCTATGCTTGCCATAGTTTATGGTATCTCTCTGTACCAGGCTATGGGCAAACTTAGGGGGCTGTTCCTGCTGAATTGTGCTTAGTACAGGGGAATCCCTATGCCTGCCATAGTTTTATGGTATCTCTCTGTACAGGCTATGGGCAAACTTAGGGGGCTGTTCCTGCTGAATTGTGCTTAGTACAGGGGAATCCCTATGCTGCCATAGTTTTATGGTATCTCTCTGTACAGGCTATGGGCAAACTTAGGGGGCTGTTCCTGCTGAATTGTGCTTAGTACAGGGGAATCCCTATGCTGCCATAGTTTTATGGTATCTCTCTGTACAGGCTATGTACAATGGTGTTTACCTGAACTAATTATGATTATATTTTATTTTTTCTAAATGTGCCGCCAATGACATCAAACGTTTCTAACTGTTCCTAATTGGTCAGTAATGCTCGTTTCCTGCATTTGTAAGGGGAGTGTAGTTTAGGAGGTAATAATGAAGGTTAAACAGTGGTTAGACAGTTGTGGAACAATGGAATTCACTGCAAGACTGAGACTGCAGGCTTAGTTAGTATCACCTTAGCAGTAACTATGGGTTGAAACAAAGCAAAAAGGACACAATTATACATTTACCTGTAAAAGCCAATAGCCTATCACAAAATGAAGGGGCCTTCCAATGATAATTACATACAGGAAGGTCCCTGTGTTTTCCCCACAAACTGATCTGCAGCATCACACTCAGTACATGAGAATGAATGAGCCCTATATATACTGCGCCACGGACACTGTTAGAACTCACAGCAGCTCTGCAGCAGGTACAGCCCGGATCCCTCGCAGTTCAGAAATTCTCCCGTCACTGCAATAAAGAGCAGAATATCGATTGTCTCCTCCCTGCACCCCGGCAATGGTCCCCCCGACCCCGAGAGCCCTCTCCTGAATGGGTTAAGGGTTCTACAATGGAACTTCAATGGAATACTTCTAACCCCCCCCCCCGCTTCTGTGCCATGACATGTCGCTTTACTGCAGTGCAGTCACAGGCTAATTACCCAATATTACTGTACATATATATATATATCTCCATCCCAAATCTGCTTTCCACATACACATTCTTTCCAATATACATTTGTTATGTTCCTCCCGTGTCTGCACTGGTTTGCTGCTGCCCCTACATACCCTTCTCTATGTCCTTGTAGAGTTGGTCTATGAGAGAATCCAGCTGTTCCCGCTCTCGAGGTGGGAGTTCTAGGGCGTCACAGGCATGAACCCACTGGCTCAACGAGCTGTATGGGATGAAATAGTCATGTCAGCTAGGGGGCGCTACAGCTCACACAGGGATACTGCCCTTTGGGGTTCTGCTTGTAGTGACACTTTAGCAGGGATAAGATGGGTCAGTGGCTTTAGTCTCGCACATTATCATATACAAATAATAGGAATTAAAGGGTAAACCTTCCTGCACTACTGGAATAGATTCATACAGATAATCATGTGACTCCTCGGGCGTCTCACCTCGTGCCAATCCCCTGCCCGTTGGTGCCAACCAGTGCAAAGAGCGAGCGGAAACCTTCTGGGGTGAACCACTGTAGGGGATAGAAGGAAAACGTCAGGCAAATACGGTCAGGGGCTAAAATCAGCCAATAGGGAAACAGGATCACACATAAGCCTATTGTAAGCAGTGCTGGGGCCAATCAGAAAACTCTCATAACTGGAATCCTATAGACCTATAGGGAAATAATAAAGTGCTATAGGGCCAGGGGCTAAAATCAGCCAATAGGGAAACAGGATCACACAGCAGCCTATTGTAAGCAGTGCTGCGACCAATCAGAAAACTCTATAACTGGAATCCTATAGACCTATAGGGAAATAATAAAGTGCTATAGGGCCGGAGGCTAAATCAGCCAATAGGGAAACAGGATCACACAGCAGCCTATTGTAAGCAATGCCGGGGTCAATGAGAAAACTCTCGTAACTGGAATCTTATAGGGAAATTATAAAGTGCTATAGGGCCAGGGGCTAAAATCAGCCAATAGGGAAACAGGATCACACAGCAGCCTATTGTAAGCAGTGCTGGGGCCAATCAGAAAACTCTCAGAACTGGAATCCTATAGACCTATAGAGAAATAATAAAGTGCTATAGGGCCGGGGGCCCAATAGGATATTTGTTCTTACCACCCAGCCCAACTCTGTAAGTCGTTATATACTAACGTGGTGCAGCAACCAACCAGCCCCCCCCATTTATGAGAGGCGGAGCCTCAGCATTAGGGCGTCCCCACTGTGTTTCTGCCCTGACTCTTTATCCGTCGCGCACTTACTCGACTCACGCGCTCCTCATACAATGCGTCCGTGAAAAGTCGCCGCAGCTGGTCCAGTTGGCCCTGAGAGTAGCAAAGGTAAGTGTTTAATATCTAACGTACAGCAGAACTACTAACTTAACCCCATAAATGCCGAGTGCCGGCAGTAATACGCTGGAAAGGGTTAATCCCTGATGATACAAAGATGGGCCCATTTTGGGCTGTGACTATTACTAGTCACAAGGAAGCAGGGGTGGGCCAAATTGCAAATATCATGGTTCTGTTGCGGGGCAGCATTGCACAAGGCTCCTCCCTGTTAATTAGCTGATTGGCGACACTGTGTTTTTATATAAAACTAAAACTTGTCGCTGATAATAATGTAAAATGCAAAATACAGTCCTTCAGGCAAAGTATGATTTGCGTTGCATCAGTGTAGTAAAGTCCCAGCTTCCTGTCTGCCACAAATTCAGCAGCCCTGTCTTGCTTTACGGCAGAGATTTTTGATATTGGAGCATGTAGCTCAAAACATACATAACAGGATCAATGGCCCAATCAGCTGTGAGCGGGAGAGCTAAAGCTTAGTTGGGCCGGGGGGAGCGAGAGCGACGGTTCCTTTAACCATTTGTGTCTCTCTCACCTTAAACTTGTCTCCCAGAAGCTTATGGACAATCTCCTCCTCCTCATTGGCTGTCTTGTTACAGAACTGGGAGAAAAGGTGCATCCACCAGTCCTTATCCTGGGCCTGTACCTGGGGGCAACGGGATAAACCACAGATTAGAGAGCCCGGATAAACAGCCCCCTCCCAGCGTAGAGGGTAAGTGCAAGCTCCCAGGGACAAACTGCAAGCGCTACTGAACTCAAATTCATCATTACCTAATTAGTCCGTTGTTTTATCCCTCCCAGCTGGCTGCTTAAGCCCCACCCACCACAGCTACTTACACTCTATATCAGGGGTGGGCCGAGTTGTGCCGCCTTAAAAGAATAATGGCCCCTGATTGGTTGCTCCCCATGCGTGCGCGTGACGTCAGCACGTACGGGGCACAATCATATAAAGTATGCAGGGGGAGCTGCGGTCAGAAGCAGTGGGAGGAGGGAGCAAGCTACACGTAGCTGGGGGGGGGGGGGGAGATGGAGGATGCTGGGGAGGAGCTGGGGAATGGAACAGGAGGATGCTGGGGTGGGGAGCTGGAGGATGCTGGGGCAGGGAGCTGCAGGATGCTGGGGGTGGAGCTGGAGGATGCTGGGGTGGAGCTGGAGGATGCTGGGGTGGGGAGCTGGAGGATGCTGGGAGGCAGCTGGGGGTGGAGCTTGAGGATGCTGGGAGGGAGCTGCAGGATGCTGGGAGGGAGCTGCAGGATGCTGGGGGTGGTGAGCTGCAGGATGCTGGGGGGAGCTGAGAGGCCCCGTTATTTGTGACGCTGGCCTGGCCCGGCGGGGAGTCAATGTGGCCCCTGTGCCAAAAAGTTTGCCCACCCCTGCTCTATATGAATAAAGCCACAAGGCACAAAACACAATATACTGACTAGAACACTCCAGCCCAACGTATAAGCCCCTGGCCCATATCTGCAGAACAGTAGGAAGGTCACATGTTTACTGAAGGTGCCCAGGAAGGAACGTACCTGCTTAATAGTGCCCACCATCCGCGCCATTAGCATGATGCTGGCAGTCTCCGGCGGGTAATGCATATTCCTGAATGGAAAAAGATAAAACAGCGCTTGTGTGTCTGTAGCGCCACTGCCATTTTAATCAATTCAAATTCATACACTTCTGCCCTTTATGGTGCAACCAACTGACCGGCGCTATGGGGGGGGGGTCACAGGCGGCTGCACCACAGAAAACTCTTAGAGAATTTAGAAATCTTATAATTAGATTGATAGCTTGAAAAGAAGAAAAATGAAATATAATGCCCATGCTGATAGGGAGGGGGGGTACCTACCTCCAGGCCTCCTCCAGTTTATTGAGGGGATGTGCCGGATTATCCCTGGAGGCCCCCAGGCAGAGGGCCCGGTGGTACTGATCCGCGGCGGCTTTGAGGCACTCGGCACTGCAGTACGTCACCTACAAAAGGAATTGGCACAAACCGTTACTGGCATCGCCCAAATCTCTATATTCCATCTGTTTGTACTGGGGACCCTTAGTGGATTCAGTGCCCCCCAAATTCAACAAACAGGGTGAGGCTCAGAGGGGTTAATCCCCGAGAGCACAGCAACTCATAGAGACACCCACGTTGCCCCCGGCTGAGGGTGGCACAGCCATAAGGAATCCTGACCTGGCATCGCGGGCACTGCTGGTGCAGCCCATTTCGGACTGTGCAGAGCTCTGGGTACGGCAGGACCACGTGGGCATTTCCGGACAGTCTCTGGGCATTCTCCTCGGCAGTCTCGAGAGAGCGCAGGCAGTGATCGCAAGCTGTGGAATTACAGACAGGGCTCAGGGAGGGTTTGGGAATAGCAGTTACGGAATAGGTGCAGCTCCGGCACCCAGTCCCCCCCACCCACTACCTCACTGTACCTCCAGGCTTTTGATATTGGGCACCATACCTACCCCCCCCCCCCTGCCAGCCCCCAGCTGAATGGCTTTAGTCAGATGATCAGCCTTTGGGGCATTTGGATCTCTCTACAGAGCCAGTCTCACTGTGCCCACATGCACCCAGTACCACTAGAACCCCAAAAGGAACTCACTGCCCAATAGAGACTGCCCCCATAGCGGCTAAACTCACCCCGGTACCGGTACAGCGCATTCCACTGGAACTGGGAGGATACGAGCGGCTTTTCCTGGAATATCGTCTCCCCTTTCCGTATGGCCCGAGTGGCAAACAGGCCCTTCCCCTACAGGGAGACACAAGGGCAGGTTAGAGGCGCTGAGACACAACAGGAGAGTCATGGGCAGATGCCTGGGCTCCTATGGGCTTCGCTGCCACACAGATCTGGGGCCTTTACTCTATATTCGCATTACTCTGGGGCAGTTATATCTCTATGCAGGTTATTCAGATCTCGCTGGGCCCCAGCCACATCGCTACCAACACACAAAATAATATCTGATGTACATGTGTATAAATATGTTCTTTTGGGGCCTGCAGTATGGCCATACATGGGGGGATCTGATTGTATGGGGGATCTGATTGTATGGGGAGATCTGATTGTATGGGGAGATCTGATTGCATGGGGGGGGATCTGATTGTATGGGGGGATCTGATTGTATGGGGGGGGTCTGATTGTATGGGGAGATCTGATTGTATGGGGAGATCTGATTGTATGGGGGGGATCTGATTGTATGGGGGGATCTGATTGTATGGGGGGATCTGATTGTATGGGGAGATCTGATTGTATGGGGGGGGATCTGATTGTATGAGGGGGATCTGATTGTATGGGGGGGGTCTGATTGTATGGGGGGGATCTGATTGTATGGGGGGAGGATCTGATTGTATGGGGGGTCTGATTGTATGGGGGGAGATCTGATTGTATGGGGGGGATCTGATTGTATGGGGGGGATCTGATTGTATGGGGGGGATCTGATTGTATGGGGGGGAGATCTGATTGTATGGGGGGGAGATCTGATTGGTATGGGGGAGATCTGATTGTATGGGGGGGTCTGATTGTATGGGGGGAGATCTGATTGTATGGGGGGGTCTGATTGTATGGGGGTATCTGATTGTATGGGGGGATCTGATTGTATGGGGGGGATCTGATTGTATGGGGGGGATCTGATTGTATGGGGAAGCAGAACTTTCTGACCGGTGGGGCCCCTGCAGCCCAGTACAGAGTATCCCCAAAGCCCCATCTGTGACTCCCAGGTTTTATTCCTTCCAGGTTTGCCCCACACAGCTTGTGTATAACACACAATACCCAGGTACAACACACAATACCCAGGTACAACACACAATACCCAGGTACAACACACAATACCCAGGCGTACAACACACAATACCCAGGTACAACACACAAACAACACCCAATGCCCAGGTACCACACACAATACCCAGTACAACACCCAATGCCCAGGTACAACACCCAATGCCCAGGTACAACACACAATACCCAGGTACAACACACAATACCCAGGTACAACACCCAATGCCCAGGTACAACACACAATGCCCAGGTACAACACCCAATGCCCAGGTACAACACCACAATACCCAGGTACAACACACAATACCCAGGTACCACACACAATACCCAGGTACAACACACAATACCCACGGTACCACACACAATACCCAGGTACAACACACAATACCCAGGTACCACACACAATACCCAGGTACAACACACAATACCCAGGTACAACACCCAATGCCCAGGTACCACACACAATACCCAGGTACAACACCCAATGCCCAGGTACAACACACAATACCCAGGTACAACACACAATACCCAGGTACAACACCCAATGCCCAGGTACAACACACAATACCCAGGTACAACACACAATACCCAGGTACAACACACAATACCCAGGTACAACACACAATACCCAGGTACAACACACAATACCCAGGTACCACACACAATACCCAGGTACAACACACAATACCCAGGTACCACACACAATACCCAGGTACAACACCCAATGCCCAGGTACCACACACAATACCCAGGTACAACACCCAATGCCCAGGTACCACACACAATACCCAGGTACAACACACAATACCCAGGTACCACACACACAATACCCAGGTACCACACACACAATACCCAGGTACCACACACACAATACCCAGGTACCACACACACAATACACAGGTACCACACACACAATACACAGGTACCACACACACAATACCCAGGTACCACACACACAATACCCAGGTACCACACACACAATACACAGGTACCACACACACACACACACACACTCCCCAACAAGCTTCACATGAGGAGCCCAAGGCCACAGCCGCTAGTTGCCCCGTTGGCTTCTCATTCCCTGCCGCCCCGACTCATCCCATTACCCGGTCTGTTTCCCGGCCTTGCCCCCCGCTTACTCCCGGCCGATCCCCGGCCCCCCGTTCCCCCGGTACCCGGTACCTTGCCGCTGCTGACAAAGCGAATCTCCACTGCCCGGCGCGGCGGCTCCTGTGGGGCACAAAAGGCGAACACGTCGCACATGGAGGCGGCCATGATGGGAGGGACGTGACCCCCGCCCTGGGCCAGCTGATCCGGGGACTGCCTATCCCTTCCAGGGGCTACCGACCGGCACCGCGGGCACCTATAAGCTCCACTGGGCTACCGACCGGCACCGGGGGCACCTATAGGCTCCACTGGGCTACCGACCGGCACCGGGGGCACCTATAGGCTCCACTGGGCTACCGACCGGCACCGGGGGCACCTATAGGCTCCACTGGGCTACCGACCGGCACCGGGGGCACCTATAGGCTCCACTGGGCTACCGACCGGCACCGGGGGCACCTATAGGCTCCACTGGACTACTAACCGGCATCGGGGGCACCTATAGGCTCCACTGGGCTACTAACTGATACCGGGGGCACCTATAGGCTGCACTGGGCTACTAACCGGCACCGGGGGCACCTATAGGCTGCACTGGGCTACTAACCGGCACCGGGGGCACCTATAGGCTGCACCGGGCTACCAACCAGCACCGGGGGCACCTATAGGCTGCACCGGGCTACCAACCGGCACCGGGGCACCTATAGGCTCCACCGGGCTACCAACCGGCACCGGGGGCACCTATAGGCTCCACCGGGCTACCGACCAGCACCAGGGGCACCTATAGGCTGCACTGGGCTACCAACCGGCACCGGGGGCACCTATAGGCTGCAGGGGGCTACCAACCGGCACCGGGGGCACCTATAGGCTGCAGGGGGCTACCAACCGGCACCGGGGGCACCGATAGGCTGCAGGGGGCTACCAACCGGCACCGGGGGCACCTATAGGCTGCACTGGGCTACCAACCAGCCCCAGGGGGCACCTATAGGCTGCACTGGGCTTACCAAACCGGCCCCGGGGGGGCACCTATAGGCTGCATGGGCTACCAACCGGCACCGGGGGCACCTATAGGCTGCACTGGGCTACTAACCGGCACCGGGGCACCTATAGGCTGCACTGGGCTACTAACCGGCACCGGGGGCACCTATAGGCTCCACCGGGCTACCAACCGGCACCGGGGGCACCTATAGGCTCCACCGGGCTACCGACCGGCACCGGGGGCACCTATAGGCTGCACTGGGCTACCGACCGGCACCGGGGGCACCTATAGGCTGCAGGGAGCTACCAACCGGCACCTATAGGCTGCAGGGGGCTACCAACCGGCACCGGGGGCACCTATAGGCTGCACTGGACTACCAACCGGCACCGGGGGCACCTATAGGCTGCACTGGGCTACCAACCGGCCCCAGGGGGCACCTATAGGCTCCACTGGGCTACCAACCGGCCCCGGGGGGGCACCTGTAGGCTGCATGGGCTACCAACCGGCACCGGGGGCACCTATAGGCTGCACTGGGCTACCAACCGGCCCCAGGGGCACCTATAGGCTCCACTGGGCTACTAACCGGCACCGGGGGCACCTATAGGCTCCACTGGGCTACCAACCGGCCCCGGGGGGCACCTATAGGCTGCACTGGGCTACTAACCGGCACCGGGGGGCACCTATAGGCTCCACTGGGCTACCAACCGGCCCTGGGGGGGCACCTATAGGGTGCAGGGGGCTACCAACCAGCACTGGAGGCACCTATAGGGTGCAGGGGGCTACCAACCGGCACCGGGGGCACCTATAGGCTGCACTGGGCTACCAACCGGCACCGGGGGCACCTATAGGCTGCAGGGGGCTACTGACCGGCACCGGGGGCACCTATAGGCTGCAGGGGCACCTACTGGCTCCACTGGGCTACCCACCTACTCACACAGTATGGGCTCTTCTGGCTTTTCCAGCCTACCTACCGGGATCTTAGGCACAGATACCTACCTACCTACCTACCTTATGGGCAGTGTGCCCCTGTGGGCAAATAACCGCCTGTTCCTGTGGGTCAATGTGTGCCTCTTTGTAGGTGCCCTGCTGTTTATTTAAATGGGTAATATAATACCCCTCTGCCACAGGGACATACTGCCCACCTACAGGAACAGAGGGGTACTTACCCACTAGCACCTAATCCCCACCTACAGGAACTGAGGGGTACTTACCCACTAGCACCTAATCCCCACCCACAGGAACAGAGGGGTACTTACCCTCTAGCACCTAATCCCCACCTACAGGAACAGAGGGGTACTTACCCACAGGGACATACTGCCCACCTACAGGAACAGAGGGGTACTTACCCACTAGCACCTAATCCCCACCTACAGGAACAGAGGGGTACTTACCCACAGGGACATTACTGCCCACCTACAGGAACAGAGGGGTACTTACCCACTAGCACCTAATCCCCACCTACAGGAACAGAGGGGTACTTACCCACAGGGACATACTGCCCACCTACAGGAACAGAGGGGTACTTACCCACTAGCACCTAATCCCCACCTACAGGAACAGAGGGGTACTTACCCACAGTGACATACTGCCCACCTACAGGAACAGAGGGGGACTTACCCACTAGCACCTAATCCCCACCTACAGGAACAGAGGGGTACTTACCCACTAGCACCCAATCCCCACCTACAGGAACAGAGGGGTACTTACCCACAGGGACATACTGCCCACCTACAGGAACAGAGGGGTACTTACCCACTAGCACCTAATCCCCACCTACAGGAACAGAGGGGTACTTACCCACTAGCACCTAATCCCCACCTACAGGAACAGAGGGGTACTTACCCACAGGGACATACTGCCCACCTACAGGAACAGAGGGGTACTTACCCACAGGGGCATACTGCCCACCTACAGGAACAGAGGGGTACTTACCCACTAGCACCTAATCCCCACCTACAGGAACAGAAGTTAACTTTTATTCTATATGCTATTCATATACCAGTCTCTCATTTAAGCCACTCTCTCCATGTGGGAATGTGGGAATGTGAGCCCTAGCAACCAGATGCTGCTGCTAAATTCCCGGAGCTGCTGAACGATAAGTGATATAATTAAAAACATGACAAGTAATAAAAACTGAAGACCAACTGCAAATATCACACTCTACATTATACTAAAATGGAACTCAAAGGTGAAAAACCAGATTTGCCAGTCTCTTGATTTAGAGTGCCTCAGTCAGGGGCGGATAATAAGGCCTCCGAGGGCCTGTGCCTGGGGGGACAGATTTTTGGGGGGGGGCAGGTCTTGGGGGGCCCTCGGGTACCTATAATTTATTTATTTTTTTATTTATGAATAAACTTCTTGAGTATGCAAAATCCGCTCCATAAGTATTTTTGAATGTAGGGTCAGTTTGTCTGCATCGTGTGCCATTAGCCTAAGACCCAAAACCCACTGGGCCTGGGACACTGATGGCGGCCGTGCCTGCTCTGTTTCTAAGTGCCTGTTTGCCATTGGCTGCTGCTCTTATGTTGGTACCACTGGGTGCTGCTGGCAGGGGCAATCTGGTTGAACAGAGGGGTATTTACCAACATGCACAGGGGCTCTGGCTAACAGAATAAAGGAGTGTTTGCCCATTGGAACAAATAGCCACCTATTCTTCTATAGCAGGGATCCCCAACCTTTGTTACTAGTGAGCCACAGTCAGATGTAAAAAGACTTGGGGAGCAACACAAGCACCATAAAAGTTCATGGAGGAGCCAAATAAGGGCTGTGATTGGCTATTAGGAGCCTCTATGCACCCTATCAGCTTACAGGGGCTTTATTTGGTAGGAAATCTTGTTTTTATTCAACCAAAACTTGCCCCCAAGTCAGGAATTCAAAAATAACTCCCTGGTTTGGGGGCACTGAGAGCAACATCCAAGGGGTTGGGGAGCAACATGTTGCCCCTGAGCCACTGATATAGGAACAGCGCAACATATCTACCAAACTGAGCTCTACCTCCCAGAATAGAGAGTTATCTGCCTACCAATAGGAATGGGGGGTACCTACCCCTCGGAATGACTGTAGATGTGTGTGAGTCTGGTACTAGCCTGGGGCAATGATGTACTGATTGGAGAGGACTTGTTTGACCCTCCGGTGATTGGCCAGCTGGGACAGGGCATCCCCCCATCAACCCGGAAGCTGCCCAGTTACCTACTACAGAAACCAATACTCGCCCCACCCTGATGTACCAACCTCATGGTGCCCCCCAGTCAGCAGAGAAGCCCCCCAGCCCTAAGCTGCCAGTGTCTGGTTTATTTCTCCTTGTAGCCATATCTAAGTGCAGCCCAGTGCCTGACTGGGACCCAGTACTCTCACTACTCTTTATATAATGCACATTATTGCCAATGCTCAGTCCATGTTTCCTCCTCTTCCTACTTGGTTACTAAGGATTTACACCAGGGGTAGGGAACCTGTGGCTCTTTTGATGGCTGCATCTGGCTCGCTGCCAAATCTTAATAAAAAAAAATAGTGGGGGGGCATGGCCTGCGCTCGACGCATAGAGGGCGTGTTCTAAGCCTTAGAGCGCAGGCCACGCCCTCCTCCGCATCCGGGATCCTTACCGGGTTGCACTTGAACCAGGGCCCAGGGAACTGAGGGGACATTGGGGCAGAAACCTGTGACAGTTCACGCTTGAATTGAAAATAAAATGTGGCCAATATGTCCCTGTCGGGGCTACAAAGAGAAGCCAACTGTGCACTGTGCTAGGTAGCCCTCTAGTTATACTAACAAGCCATATTGAACAGCTCAAGCTGACACCCACCCTACCTTGCCCCGCAGCATCCTCCACAGGCAGCTGCAAATCGAGGCCCCGGCTTCGGCCTAGCTCCCGTCGGCCATTTTATGGCTCTCACTGAATTACATTTTAAAACATGTGGTGTTTATGGCTCTCTCAGCCAAAAAGGTTCCCGACCCCTGATTTACAGGGTTAAGAGGGAGGAGCCTGAAGTCCCAGTTGCTGAAAAGTTTTTTAATTATTTTTGAGTTTCCCTTTCCACTGTAAGCGATGGGGTCTCCGAGGTAACAGACCCTACTATATGGGACGTGGATGCATTTTTATCCTGGAGTGTTTAAACTTCTGCCTGGTTTCCAGGGTGCCTGTACCTTAGAAACCAGGCAATGGGGCAGGGGGTGAGGAAACAAAGGCCTGAAACAAAATGAGAATTAAAGGGGAACTTAAACTTGAAAATGAACTTTTGTTGAGATTGCAGACTCCCGGCAAACAGATCAAATTGCACTAAATCCATAATTCTGACATTTATCCACATAGCGAATCCTCCCCAAATGATTGGCCGAATGAAACCCTAATTTGCATATGTAAATCTGAGATTAATTAAAATATGGCATCACCTGTGAACCAAAAATGTTAACCTTTCATTGCCCAGAGAGTTGCGTGAATGGTAGGGTTCTGCCAAACTGCCAGGATTTGTCCCAGTGTGAATGCTGCAATCAGAACCATTTTAAACCCAGACTGGGGAGTAACATAGTAACATAGTAACATAGTAACATAGTAAGTTGGGTTGAAAAAAGACATACGTCCATGAAGTTCAACCATAATGCCTATATATAACCTGCCTAACTACTAGTTGATCCAGAGGAAGGCAAAAACCCCATCTGAAGCCTCTCTAATTTGCCCCAGAGGGGAAAAAATTCCTTCCTGACTCCAAGATGGCAATCGGACCAGTTCCTGGGGCAACTTGTACTGAGAGCTATCCCCCCTACCCCTGTATTCCCTCACTTGTACTGAGAGCTATCTCCCCTACCCCTGTATTCCCTCACTTGTACTGAGAGCTATCCCCCCTACCCCTGTATTCCCTCACTTGTACTGAGAGCTATCTCCCCTACCCCTGTATTCCCTCACTTGTACTGAGAGCTATCCCCCCTACCCCTGTATTCCCTCACTTGTACTGAGAGCTATCTCCCCTACCCCTGTATTCCCTCACTTGTACTGAGAGCTATCTCCCCTACCCCTGTATTCCCTCACTTGTACTGAGAGCTATCTCCCCTACCCCTGTATTCCCTCACTTGTACTGAGAGCTATCTCCCCTACCCCTGTATTCCCTCACTTGTACTGAGAGCTATCTCCCCTACCCCTGTATTCCCTCACTTGTACTGAGAGCTATCTCCCCTACCCCTGTATTCCCTCACTTGTACTGAGAGCTATCTCCCATACCCCTGTATTCCCTCACTTGTACTGAGAGCTATCTCCCCTACCCCTGTATTCCCTCACTTGTACTGAGAGCTATCCCCCCTACCCCTGTATTCCCTCACTTGTACTGAGAGCTATCCCCCCTACCCCTGTATTCCCTCACTTGTACTGAGAGCTATCCCCCCTACCCCTGTATTCCCTCACTTGTACTGAGAGCTATCTCCCCTACCCCTGTATTCCCTCACTTGTACTGAGAGCTATCTCCCCTACCCCTGTATTCCCTCACTTGTACTGAGAGCTATCCCCCCTACCCCTGTATTCCCTCACTTGTACTGAGAGCTATCTCCCCTACCCCTGTATTCCCTCACTTGTACTGAGAGCTATCTCCCCTACCCCTGTATTCCCTCACTTGTACTGAGAGCTATCTCCCCTACCCCTGTATTCCCTCACTTGTACTGAGAGCTATCTCCCCTACCCCTGTATTCCCTCACTTGTACTGAGAGCTATCTCCCCTACCCCTGTATTCCCTCACTTGTACTGAGAGCTATCTCCCATAACCCTGTATTCCCTCACTTGTACTGAGAGCTATCCCCCCTACCCCTGTATTCCCTCACTTGTACTGAGAGCTATCTCCCCTACCCCTGTATTCCCTCACTTGTACTGAGAGCTATCTCCCCTACCCCTGTATTCCCTCACTTGTACTGAGAGCTATCTCCCCTACCCCTGTATTCCCTCACTTGTACTGAGAGCTATCCCCATACCCCTGTATTCCCTCACTTGTACTGAGAGCTATCTCCCCTACCCCTGTATTCCCTCACTTGTACTGAGAGCTATCTCCCCTACCCCTGTATTCCCTCACTTGTACTGAGAGCTATCTCCCCTACCCCTGTATTCCCTCACTTGTACTGAGAGCTATCTCCCCTACCCCTGTATTCCGTCACTTGTACTGAGAGCTATCCCCCCTACCCCTGTATTCCCTCACTTGTACTGAGAGCTATCTCCCCTACCCCTGTATTCCCTCACTTGTACTGAGAGCTATCTCCCATACCCCTGTATTCCCTCACTTGTACTGAGAGCTATCTCCCCTACCCCTGTATTCCCTCACTTGTACTGAGAGCTATCTCCCATAACCTTGTATTCCCTCACTTGTACTGAGAGCTATCTCCCATAACCCTGTATTCCCTCACTTGTACTGAGAGCTATCTCCCATAACCCTGTATTCCCTCACTTGTACTGAGAGCTATCTCCCATACCGCTGTATTCCCTCACTTGTACTGAGAGCTATCCCCCCTACCCCTGTATTCCCTCACTTGTACTGAGAGCTATCTCCCCTACCCCTGTATTCCCTCACTTGTACTGAGAGCTATCTCCCCTACCCCTGTATTCCCTCACTTGTACTGAGAGCTATCTCCCCTACCCCTGTATTCCCTCACTTGTACTGAGAGCTATCTCCCCTACCCCTGTATTCCCTCACTTGTACTGAGAGCTATCTCCCATAACCCTGTATTCCCTCACTTGTACTGAGAGCTATCTCCCCTACCCCTGTATTCCCTCACTTGTACTGAGAGCTATCTCCCCTACCCCTGTATTCCCTCACTTGTACTGAGAGCTATCTCCCCTACCCCTGTATTCCCTCACTTGTACTGAGAGCTATCTCCCATAACCCTGTATTCCCTCACTTGTACTGAGAGCTATCTCCCATAACCCTGTATTCCCTCACTTGTACTGAGAGCTATCTCCCCTACGCCTGTATTCCCTCACTTGTACTGAGAGCTATCTCCCCTACCCTTGTATTCCCTCACTTGTACTGAGAGCTATCTCCCATAACCCTGTATTCCCTCACTTGTACTGAGAGCTATCTCCCATAACCCTGTATTCCCTCACTTGTACTGAGAGCTATCTCCCCTACCCCTGTATTCCCTCACTTGTACTGAGAGCTATCCCCCCTACCCCTGTATTCCCTCACTTGTACTGAGAGCTATCCCCCCTACCCCTGTATTCCCTCACTTGTACTGAGAGCTATCTCCCCTACCCCTGTATTCCCTCACTTGTACTGTGAGCTATCCCCCCTACCCCTGTATTCCCTCACTTGTACTGAGAGCTATCTCCCATAACCCTGTATTCCCTCACTTGTACTGAGAGCTATCTCCCCTACCCCTGTATTCCCTCACTTGTACTGAGAGCTATCTCCCCTACCCCTGTATTCCCTCACTTGTACTGAGAGCTATCTCCCATAACCCTGTATTCCCTCACTTGTACTGAGAGCTATCTCCCATAACCCTGTATTCCCTCACTTGTACTGAGAGCTATCCCCCCTACCCCTGTATTCCCTCACTTGTACTGAGAGCTATCTCCCCTACCCCTGTATTCCCTCACTTGTACTGAGAGCTATCTCCCCTACCCCTGTATTCCCTCACTTGTACTGAGAGCTATCTCCCATAACCCTGTATTCCCTCACTTGTACTGAGAGCTATCTCCCATAACCCTGTATTCCCTCACTTGTACTGAGAGCTATCCCCCCTACCCCTGTATTCCCTCACTTGTACTGAGAGCTATCCCCCTACCCCTGTATTCCCTCACTTGTACTGAGAGCTATCCCTCATACCCCTGTATTCCCTCACTTGTACTGAGAGCTATCTCCCATAACCCTGTATTCCCTCACTTGTACTGAGAGCTATCTCCCATAACCCTGTATTCCCTCACTTGTACTGAGAGCTATCTCCCATAACCTTCCCTTGTACTGGGCTCCCCTACCCGTTCCCTCACTTGTACTGAGAGCTATCCCCCCTACCCCTGTATTCCCTCACTTGTACTGAGAGCTATCCCCCTACCCCTGTATTCCCTCACTTGTACTGAGAGCTATCCCTCATACCCCTGTATTCCCTCACTTGTACTGAGAGCTATCTCCCCTACCCCTGTATTCCCTCACTTGTACTGAGAGCTATCTCCCCTACCCCTGTATTCCCTCACTTGTACTGAGAGCTATCTCCCATACCCCTGTATTCCCTCACTTGTACTGAGAGCTATCCCCCCTACCCCTGTATTCCCTCACTTGTACTGAGAGCTATCCCCCCTACCCCTGTATTCCCTCACTTGTACTGAGAGCTATCTCCCCTACCCCTGTATTCCCTCACTTGTACTGAGAGCTATCCCCCCTACCCCTGTATTCCCTCACTTGTACTGAGAGCTATCCCCCCTACCCCTGTATTCCCTCACTTGTACTGAGTGCTATCTCCCCTACCCCTGTATTCCCTCACTTGTACTGAGAGCTATCTCCCCTACCCCTGTATTCCCTCACTTGTACTGAGAGCTATCTCCCATAACCCTGTATTCCCTCACTTGTACTGAGAGCTATCCCCCTTACCCCTGTATTCCCTAACTTGTACTGAGAGCTATCCCCCCTACCCCTGTATTCCCTCACTTGTACTGAGAGCTATCTCCCCTACCCCTGTATTCCCTCACTTGTACTGAGAGCTATCTCCCCTACCCCTGTATTCCCTCACTTGTACTGAGAGCTATCTCCCCTACCCCTGTATTCCCTCACTTGTACTGAGAGCTATCTCCCATACCCCTGTATTCCCTCACTTGTACTGAGAGCTATCTCCCATAACCCTGTATTCCCTCACTTGTACTGAGAGCTATCTCCCATACCCCTGTATTCCCTCACTTGTACTGAGAGCTATCTCCCCTACCCCTGTATTCCCTCACTTGTACTGAGAGCTATCCCCCTACCCCTGTATTCCCTCACTTGTACTGAGAGCTATCTCCCATACCCCTGTATTCCCTCACTTGTACTGAGAGCTATCCCCCCTACCCCTGTATTCCCTCACTTGTACTGAGTGCTATCTCCCCTACCCCTGTATTCCCTCACTTGTACTGAGAGCTATCTCCCCTACCCCTGTATTCCCTCACTTGTACTGAGAGCTATCCCCCCTACCCCTGTATTCCCTCACTTGTACTGAGAGCTATCCCCCCTACCCCTGTATTCCCTCACTTGTACTGAGAGCTATCTCCCCTACCCCTGTATTCCCTCACTTGTACTGAGAGCTATCTCCCATAACCCTGTATTCCCTCACTTGTACTGAGAGCTATCTCCCCTACCCCTGTATTCCCTCACTTGTACTGAGAGCTATCCCCACCTATCCCTTATAACCCCCCCTGTATTCCCTCACTTGTACTGAGAGCTATCTCCCCTACCCCTGTATTCCCTCACTTGTACTGAGAGCTATCCCCCTACCCCTGTATTCCCTCACTTGTACTGAGAGCTATCTCCCCTACCCCTGTATTCCCTCACTTGTACTGAGAGCTATCTCCCCTACCCTGTATTCCCTCACTTGTACTGAGAGCTATCCCCCTACCCCTGTATTCCCTCACTTGTACTGGAGAGCTATCTCCCCTACCCCTGTATTCCCTCACTTGTACTGAGAGCTATCTCCCCTACCCCTGTATTCCCTCACTTGTACTGAGAGCTATCTCCCCTACCCCTGTATTCCCTCACTTGTACTGAGAGCTATCTCCCATACCCTGTATTCCCTCACTTGTACTGAGAGCTATCTCCCTACCCCTGTATTCCCTCACTTGTACTGAGAGCTATCTCCCCTACCCCTGTATTCCCTCACTTGTACTGAGAGCTATCCCCCCTACCCTGTATTCCCTCACTTGTACTGAGAGCTATCTCCCATACCCCTGTATTCCCTCACTTGTACTGAGAGCTATCTCCCATACCCCTGTATTCCCTCACTTGTACTGAGAGCTTATCTCCCTCCCCTGTATTCCCTCACTTGTCTGAAGCTATCTCCCCCTCACTTGTACTGAGAGCTATCTCCCCTACCCCTGTATTCCCTCACTTGTACTGAGAGCTATCTCCCCTACCCCTGTATTCCCTCACTTGTACTGAGAGCTATCTCCCCTACCCCTGTATTCCCTCACTTGTACTGAGAGCTATCCCCCCTACCCCTGTATTCCCTCACTTGCACTGAGAGCTATCCCCCCTACCCCTGTATTCCCTCACTTGTACTGAGAGCTATCTCCCCTACCCCTGTATTCCCTCACTTGTACTGAGAGCTATCTCCCATAACCCTGTATTCCCTCACTTGTACTGAGAGCTATCTCCCCTACCCCTGTATTCCCTCACTTGTACTGAGAGCTATCTCCCCTACCCCTGTATTCCCTCACTTGTACTGAGAGCTATCTCCCATAACCCTGTATTCCCTCACTTGTACTGAGAGCTATCTCCCATACCCCTGTATTCCCTCACTTGCTAAGAATCCATCCAGCCCCTATATAAAGCTATATAATGTATCAGCCAGTACGACTGATTCGGGGAGGGAATTCCAGAACCTCACAGCTCTCACTGTAACAAATCCTTTCTGAATATTTAAATGGAACCTCCCTTCTTCTAAACGGAGTGGGTGCCCTCGTGTCCGTTGGAAGGACCTACTGGTAAATAAAACATTAGAGAGGTTATTATATGATCCCTTTATATATTTATACATAGTTATCATGTCACCTCTTAAGCGCCTCTTCTCCAGTGTAAACAGACCCAACTTGGCCAGTCTTTCTTCATAACTGAGACTTTCCATCCCCTTTACCAGCTTAGTTGCCCTTCTCTGGACCCTCTCTAACTCAGTAATGTCCCGTTTGAGCACTGGAGACCAAAACTGAACAGCATATTCTAGATGGGGCCTTACCAGCGCTCTGTAAAGGGGAAGAATAACCCCCTCCTCCCGTGAATCTATTCCCCTTTTAATACAGCTCAAAACCTTGTTTGCCCTTGCAGCTGCTGCCTGGCATTGCTTGCTACAGCCAAGTTTATTATCTACAAGGACTCCAAGCTCCTTTTCCATTATGGATTTGCCTAGTGCAGTCCCATTAAGGGTATACGGGGCTTGCATATTTTTACATCCCAGGTGCATGACCTTACATTTATCCACATTAAATCTCATCTGCCACTTAGCTGCCCAGATTGCCAGTTGGTCAAGATCCTGCTGCAGGGATGTCACATCCTGGATAGAACTGACTGGCCTGCAGAGTTTTGTGTCATCTGCAAACACTGATACATTACTCATAATACCCTCCCCTAAGTCATTTATGAACAAGTTAAACAAAAGTGGACCCAGTACAGAACCCTGAGGGACCCCACTGAGGACCTTATTCCAAGTAGAGAATGTGCCATTAACAACCACCCTCTGTACCCGATCCTGTAGCCAGTTTTCTATCCATGTGCAAACGGCTTCACTAAGACCAATAGACCTTAGCTTAGAAAGCAGTCGTTTGTGGGGAACGGTATCAAATGCTTTGGCAAAATCCAAATAGATTATATCTACTGCATCCCCACTGTCCAGCTTCTTACTTACCTCATCATAAAAAGCAATTAAATTGGTCTGACATGACCTGTCCTTCATAAAGCCATGCTGATTACTGCTCATAATGGCATTCTCCACTACATAATTTTGAATGTGATCCCTTAACAAGCCTTCAAATAACTTGCCCACCACGGATGTCAAACTTACAGGCCTATAATTGCCAGGCTGATATCTTACTCCCTTTTTAAATATAGGAGTGACATTCGCCTTCTTCCAATCACTAGGTACCATACCTGATGAAAGAGAGTCTGAGAATATCAGAAACAAGGGCCACTGCAATTCTGCCCCTAGCTCTCTCAGTACCCGAGGGTGTATTCCATCTGGCCCAGGTGCCTTGTTTACATTTATCGTGTGTAACCCTTTAAGCACCATATCCTGTGCCAACCACTGTGTAGTTGGAGCTGAGGCAACAGTGCAGCTATTGGGTGGGACTTGGCCCACTGGCTCCCCCTACTGTATACACAGAAGAAAAGAACTGGTTAAGTACATCTGCCTTTTCTGTATCCGCTGTAACCATATTGTTATTATAACTCAATGGGGCCACACCCTCAACCTGCATCTTTTTACTATTAATATACTTAAAAAACTTTTTGGGGTTAGTCTTGGCCTCAGCCGCGATGCGCTCCTCATTTTCTATCTGTTTTACAACACTTGTTATAGTGTTTATAATCATTAAACGCAGCTACTGTCCCCTCTGACTTATATTTCTTAATAGCTTTCCTTTTTTTCCCTATTAACTTCTTTACCTCAGAGTTAAGCCACATGGGGTGATTCTTAACACTTCTACTTTTTCTTATTAATGGAATGAATTGAGAACAGTAATGATTTAATATCATTTTAAATGACAACCATTTCTGCTCTGTGTTTTTATCAGAAAACATAATGCCCCAATCTATGCCCTGAAGCGCTGCCCTTAAGGAGCTAAAATTTGCCTTCCTAAAATTCATTGTCTTTGTTGCCCCCGTGTAAATTTGTTTCCTGCACCAAACATCAAATGAAATAACATTATGGTCACTATTACCCAGGGGTTCAACCACTTGCACATTTGCTATACGTTCTGGGTCATTAGAGATCACTAGATCTAGTATAGCATGGTTCCTGGTTGGCTCCTCAACAACCTGTGACATAAAGTTGTCGTGCAGCAAGTTTATAAACTTGTTCCCAGTTACTGTCCTGGCAGTACTATTGCCCCAGTCAATTTCAGGGTAATTAAAATCCCCCATTATTATCACTTGCCCCAAACTAGCAGCCTTTTCTATTTGCAACAGGAGCTGGGCCTCCTCCTCTTCGCTTACATTAGGGGGTCTATAGCATACCCCTACAATTAGTTTGGTAGATTCCTTACTATCTGTGAGAAGCTCAACCCATAAGGATTCAGCTCCCTCTGTTAACCCCATCATTTCCTCCTTAATATTTGCTTTTAATTCCTGCTTAATGAGCAGACACACTCCTCCTCCTTTTCTATTGCCCCTGTCCCTCCGAAACAATGTATACCCCCCAATATTAACAGCCCAGTCATGAGACTCATTCAACCAAGTTTCAGCAACTCCAATCACATCATATTTCCGCTCCAACGCCAGTACCTCCAGCTCTCCCATTTTACCAGTCAGACTCTTTGCATTGGTAAACATACATTTAATACTGGTTCCGGTGTGAGAATGACGTGTAAACAACTTATGGGCCTCCCTGCCATTATCAGTATCCCGAAGCAAGTCTCCTCCCCCATTTTCCCTTACTATGCCCACTACCTCATCTATCCTGTCTACCACAGAATTTCCCTCTGCACCCTCCCCCCCCACTCCTAGTTTAAAATCTCCTCCAAACCGCTAGCCATCTTTTCCCCCAAAGCAGCTGCCCCATCATCATTGAGGTGCAGCCCATCCCTGGCAAAGAGCTTGTAGCCGACTGAGAAATCAGCCCAGTTCTGGAGAAACCCAAAGCCCTCCTCCCTACACCAATCTCTCAGCCACGCATTAATCTCCCTAAGCTCCCGCTGCCTTCTTAATGTTGCTCGTGGCACAGGTAATATCTCTGAGAAAATTACCTTGGAAGTCCTCGCCCTCAACTTCGCACCTAGCTTTTTAAAATCGTTCTTGAGGACTTCCCCCCCTCCTCTAACTTTGTCATTGGTACCTATGTGTACCAAAACCGCCGGGTCTTCCCCAGCCCCTCCCAACAATCTGTCCACTCGTTCCACCACATGCCGAACCCTAGCACCAGGCAAGCAACACACAGTTCGGCATGTAGGGTCTTTGCGACAAATTACCCTATCCACCTTTCTAATAATTGAATCCCCTACAACTATAGCCTGCCTTCCCTTCCTAGCACTACTCCCCCCACCTGTATTAGAGGTGCCGGCTCCCAGGGTGCTCTGAGAGTCAGCCCGCTCCATACATGCTAGCTCAGAGCTGTCTTCCCCAGCATCTTCACCTAACGCGGCAAATCTGTTGGTTTGTACAAGCTGTGAACCAGCCCCCCTACCCTTGTGTCCCCTACTGCCCCTCTTAACAGAAGGCAATCAGTTATAAACAAAATGTTAAAATTTAACCAATCGAGAGCCTCGCCGTTCCACCCAACCGGATGAGCCAGTCTTGCTGCATAACTGAAAGTTACACTGGGCTAAGTCTCCGGGCCCCTGAGATACATTAGAGCCATTTTCTTTGCAGAATGCAGCATGGACTGTGCAAAAAGGTAGCAAAGACTCACAACTAGTCCCTTGAATACAGGCTATGAGCAAACTTAGGGGGCTGTTCCTGCTGAATTGTGCTTAGTACAGGGGAATCCCTATGTGCCATAGCTTTATGGTATCTCTCTGTACAGGCTATGAGCAAACTTAGGGGGCTGTTCCTGCTGAATTGTGCTTAGTACAGGGGAATCCCTATGTGCCATAGTTTTATGGTATCTCTCTGTACAGGCTATGAGCAAACTTAGGGGGCTGTTCCTGCTGAATTGTGCTTAGTACAGGGGAATCCCTATGCTGTGATCATTGGGGCCCCTCCAATATTTGTTGCTGGAGGACCCAGCTTTGTTTATTTACGCCTCTGCCTATGTATATATATATATGCTGAATCATTTTTTTCTAATTGGACATTTTTTTTGTTTTTTGTAGAGGCACATTCTGTGGCTTCTAAACTGGAACTGATTGGGTTACAAGGCTGAATCCCAGTTGAACTTTCCTCGCTTTGCCCAACCCCCCCTGCGTGTCTGTGAGTTCAGTAACCAACAAAGATCTGTAAGTTTCCTGTTCCGACACCCAGCGATGGCGGCTGCTGATCTGAGAGATGAGCTGAGCTGCTCCATCTGCCTGAATATCTATACGGACCCGGTAATGCTGCCCTGCGGCCATAACTACTGCCGGGGCTGTATTGGGGGGCTGCTGGATACCCAGGAGGGATCTGGGGGTTATTCCTGCCCTGAATGCAGAGCTGAGTTCCAGCAACGTCCTGCCCTGCAGCGCAACAGAACCCTGGGTAACATAGCGGAGCGATTCCTTCCTGCTCAGTCAGAACAGCAGGGGGCGCCAGGGATCTACTGCACTTACTGCATCCAGTCCCCTGTAGCTGCGACTAAATCCTGCCTGCACTGCGAGGCCTCCCTGTGTGATAACCACGTGCGCGTGCACAGCAAGTCAGCGGAGCACATCTTATGCCAACCCTCCGACTCTCTGCCCAACAGAAAGTGCTCTGCTCACAAGAGGCTCCTGGAGTATTACTGTATGGAGGATAATGCCTGTATCTGTGTCTCTTGCCATATAGTGGGGCACCATATTGGACACAAGGTGGCGCTGCTCAGTGAGGCTTCAGAGAGGAAGAAAGGGAAACTGAGAAACGCTCTAGAGAGACTGATCCTAAAGAGAGAGAGGGCTGAGAGAGATTCCCAGAGGCTGCAGGAGCGCAGGAGGGAAATGGAAGAGAAAGCAGCCAATGAGACGGAGCGAGTTACTGCCCTGTTCAGAGGCATCAGGGAACAGCTGGAAGCCCTGGAGGAGAGAGTCCTGAGTGAGATCTCCAGGCAAAGAGACAGTCTCTTACTCTGTTTCTCTGACCTGATCCAACAGCTGGAAATAAATAAGGAAGAGCTGTCCAGGGAGATCCATGACACTGAGGAGCTGTGCAACATGGCCGATCCCCTCACTGTCCTACAGGGGGCAGAGCTGGACGGAGACGCCTTCTGTGATGCTTGGGAGGCAGAGACTGAGGGAAGGGGGAGCGGGGGTAACAAGGACCCTACAATATGGGATTTGGATGAGGATCTGATCTCAGAGAAGTTACTGACAGGCTTAGCTGGGATTGTGAGGAGCATGAAGGCAGCCATTAGGCACACGGGGCAAGATACAAACCCCGAGGCAGAAGGTGCAGAGCTGAGTGCCCCAGTACCCCTGCCCCCTGCAGAGAGTAACGGCCCCGGGCATCTCTGTGACACCCCCGGGAGCTTGGCCCCACAGGCGGAAAGTGACCCACTGTATGGGCTGAAGGCCACAGACATGTCTATTGACATAAATACAATGAATAATCGTTTGCGTTTTATAGATAAAGGTGTACGTTGGTATCATACATTCGCGGATCACTTCCCCACATGTGAGAGGTTTCAGGATTACCCCCAGGCTCTCAGTATCCAAAGCTTCTCCTCAGGGCGGCACTACTGGGATGTGGAGTGTGGGAAAGATTCCCAGTTCAGAGGGTACTGTATAATAGGGGTAGCATATCCCAGCATGCAGCGGTACGGCCATGAGTCCAACATTGGGCGCAACAAGAAGTCAGTGGGTTTGTTCAGATGGGGCAGTAGATACTCGGTGATACATGATGGACAGAGGAAGAAATTACCTTACAGCCCTACCTCTAATAAAATCAGGGTCTCTTTGGACTATGATGGCGGCCGCCTGTCCTTTTATGAGCTGAGTGAGCCAATCAGGCACTTGCACACTGTGACTGCCACCTTCACTGAGCCGCTGCATGCTGCATTCTGGGTATGGGAGTCTTCCCTGACTATCAATGAGTAGGGAAACTGCCCAAGTGCCCGATATGTCTGTATGAAGCAGTCACAGTAAAATGATGGTGATGATGGATGTATAAGACTGGAATGTACTAATAGGAGGTGTGAATATTGCTCAACCCTGGTAACCCATAGCAACCAATCCGCAGGAAGCATTTATTTGCCTCCTGTCTGAAAGCAGATTGGTTGCTGTACATTACCAAACCTGGAGCAAGTAAATTAATATAAATAAATTAATAATAATGAATTCTAATAATAATAATTAGATTAACTCGTGATTATGCAATTACTTGTGTGTGAGTCCCCAGTGTGTGGGTGAGTTTGTCCCCAGTGTGTGGGTGAGTTTGTCCCCAGTGTGTGGGTGAGTTTGTCCCCAGTGTGTGGGTGAGTTTGTCCCCAGTGTGTGGGTGGGTGAGTCCCCAGTGTGTGGGTGGGTGAGTCCCCAGTGTGGTGGGGTGGGTGAGTCCCAGTGTGTGTGGGTGAGTCCCCAGTGTGTGGGTGAGTCCCCAGTGTGTGTGTGGGTGAGTCCCCAGTGTGTGGGTGAGTCCCCAGTGTGTGGGTGAGTTTGTCCCCAGTGTGTGGGTGAGTTTGTCCCCAGTGTGTGGGTGAGTTTGTCCCCAGTGTGTGGGTGAGTTTTGTCCCCAGTGTGTGGGTGAGTTTGTCCCCAGTGTGTGGGTGAGTTTGTCCCCAGTGTGTGGGTGAGTTTGTCCCAGTGTGTGGGTGAGTTTGTCCCCAGTGTGTGGGTGAGTTTGTCCCCAGTGTGTGGGTGAGTTTGTCCCCAGTGTGTGGGTGAGTTTGTCCCCAGTGTGTGGGTGAGTTTGTCCCCAGTGTGTGGGTGAGTTTGTCCCCAGTGTGTGGGTGGGTGAGTCCCCAGTGTGTGGGTGGGTGAGTCCCCAGTGTGTGGGTGGGTGAGTCCCCAGTGTGTGGGTGGGTGAGTCCCCAGTGTGTGGGTGGGTGAGTCCCCAGTGTGTGGGTGGGTGAGTCCCCAGTGTGTGGGTGGGTGAGTCCCCAGTGTGTGGGTGGGTGAGTCCCCAGTGTGTGGGTGGGTGAGTCCCCAGTGTGTGGGTGAGTTTGTCCCCAGTGTGTGGGTGAGTTTGTCCCCAGTGTGTGGGTGAGTCCCCAGTGTGTGGGTGGGTGAGTCCCCAGTGTGTGGGTGGGTGAGTCCCCAGTGTGTGGGTGGGTGAGTCCCCAGTGTGTGGGTGGGTGAGTCCCCAGTGTGTGGGTGAGTTTGTCCCCAGTGTGTGGGTGAGTTTGTCCCCAGTGTGTGGGTGAGTTTGTCCCCAGTGTGAGTCCAGGTGTTTCTCGAGTGCCTGCTACGTGGGTGCAACTGCCTATTCCAAAAGGAGAGGTACTTTGGGGGAGGTAGCGCTACCTGGGGCAACTAAAGAGCTCTGGGGAAGGGACTTTGCCAGAGACTGAACTGAGCAAATCTGTTTTGTCCATCTGGAGGGGAGTGGGGGAGTGGGGGACCGGTTAGAGAAAGTGCCAGGGGTTGATAGGCCACATGGGTTCCCCGGGGCAGGATTTCTGCTTGTAACAAATACTGTTCATGCTTCACTTATCTTTATATAAAGTTAATCTTTGCTTCTGCAAACCTGTGTGTGTGATTTATTTTCTTGGTGGAATTTCCCTGAGGTGTCCCTCAGTGGCCACTAGGTGGAGACACTGCGCTGTCAATTCCAATTCCCAGTATCTTTCATGCATGGGGGACCAGGCTACTGGATTCCAAGTACAGGTATATCTCCAAGAAAAGAGAGTGTGATCCTGTTCTAAGGCTGTGTGCCATAAAGGGTTACAGGTACCTGAAGTAAGAGATTGCTATTGATATCCAAGGGAACCTAATAAGGTGGAATCTAGAGATCCCAGGCGGGGAGAGTACTGCCCCAGCAGTTAGTTATTGTATTATGTTTTATAGCTTATATGCATAGAAATTGTTTTGCTGCCACCTAATGGCCAATTATATATTGCAACATGTTTATTTGCTGTAAACCCTCCCATTCCCTTCCTTATGCACTGAATCCTATTTTCGAACCCGAATCCTTTGTATAATATTTGGGTAAATCCGAATCCTAATTTGCATATGTATATTAGGGTACAGAAGGGTTAAAGATAAAAAGTTTCAACTTACACATTAACGTGACAAAAAGTCACGTGATTTTAAGGAGTCTTATTTGGTTTAGCCAGGAGCATGGATTTGGCCGAATCCTGCTGATAAAGGCAGAATCTTGGGAGAATACTGAACCAAATCCTGGATGTGGCCGGACCCGACACTTCCAGCGCTCCCGCACCCAATGGTGTTCCTCCCCGATGCGTTACATTTACACACGCTCAGGGGAGGATGTCGGGTGGGGGTAGGGAGGCTCAGAGGGGGGTTAGGGGTGCAGCCGGGGCCCCCTAGGGGTTCAGGGGCGTGGCCAGCCCAGGTGGGCCCCCCAGTCCAACCCTGATTTGGTGCATCGCTAGAAATAATTCCAACATTTGTTTATTCGTGGATTCAAAGTGTCAGGTGAGTTCTGCCATCAAGTTCAACCCATCCAAGTAAACCCAGCACCCACAACCCACACCTACCAATCTATACACTCACATACATAAACTATATATACAAACACTAGTACTAACTGTAGGTATTAGTATCACAATAGCCTTGGATATTCAACAACTCATCCAGGCCCCTCTTATAGGCACTAACAGAGTCTGCCATTACCCCATCACTAGGAAGGGCATTCCCCAACCTCACTGCCCTCACCGTGAGGAACCCCCTACCCAACATCCCCCGGCAGGGCATTCCCCAACCCCCTCACTGCCCTCCCCGTGAGGAACCCCCTACCCAACATCCCCCGGCAGGGCATTCCCCAACCCCCTCACTGCCCTCCCCGTGAGGAACCCCCTACCCAACATCCCCCGGCAGGGCATTCCCCAACCCCCTCACTGCCCTCACTGTGAGGAACCCCCTACCCAACATCCCCCGGCAGGGCATTCCCCAACCCCCTCACTGCCCTCACTGTGAGGAACCCCCTACCCAACATCCCCCGGCAGGGCATTCCCCAACCCCCTCACTGCCCTCGCCGTGAGGAACCCCCTACCCAACATCCCCCGGCAGGGCATTCCCCAACCCCCTCACTGCCCTCCCCGTGAGGAACCCCCTACCCAACATCCCCCGGCAGGGCATTCCCCAACCCCCTCACTGCCCTCACCGTGAGGAACCCCCTACCCAACATCCCCCGGCAGGGCATTCCCCAACCCCCTCACTGCCCTCCCCGTGAGGAACCCCCTACCCAACATCCCCCGGCAGGGCATTCCCCAACCCCCTCACTGCCCTCCCCGTGAGGAACCCCCTACCCAACATCCCCCGGCAGGGCATTCCCCAACCCCCTCACTGCCCTCCCCGTGAGGAACCCCCTACCCAACATCCCCCGGCAGGGCATTCCCCAACCCCCTCACTGCCCTCCCCGTGAGGAACCCCCTACCCAACATCCCCCGGCAGGGCATTCCCCAACCCCCTCACTGCCCTCACCGTAAGGAACCCCCTACCCAACATCCCCCGGCAGGGCATTCCCCAACCCCCTCACTGCCCTCACCGTGAGGAACCCCCTACCCAACATCCCCCGGCAGGGCATTCCCCAACCCCCTCACTGCCCTCACCGTGAGGAACCCCTACCCAACATCCCCCGGCAGGGCATTCCCCAACCCCCTCACTGCCCTCACTGTGAGGAACCCCCTACCCAACATCCCCCGACAGGGCATTCCCCAACCCCCTCACTGCCCTCCCCGTGAGGAACCCCCTACCCAACATCCCCCGGCATCTTTCCGTAATTTGGATCTCCATACCTGCTAAAAATCATTTAAATATGGAATAAACCCAACAGGATTGGTTTGCCTCAAATAAGGATTAAATATGTCTAATTACCATTTTATTACTACAGAAATAAAGGAAATCATTTTTAAAAATTAGAATTATTTGCTTATAATAGAGTCTGGGAGACGGCCTTTCCATAATTCGGAACTTTCTGGATAACGGGTTTCCAGATAAGGGATCCCATACCTGTATATTATATTGTTATGGATGTAACTCTGACACGTAGGAAACAGATCACTGCAGGGTTAAATCCATGTATATTATTTGCTACATACTGCCAGTAATTATAGGAGAGCGGATTTCATATATTGAGTCAGTATGAGCTATTTATATAAAGTACCTGCCCCTGCAGGCTGCCCCAGGCTACCCCAGGCTGCCCCAGGTTACCCCAGGCTGCCCCAGGCTGCCCCAGGTTACCCCAGGCTACCCCAGACCTACGGAGTCACATCTTCTTGCTTGACCACCAGATCAAAGTGGGAAACCCCGTTCCAGGTTCCAGAGACAGTGGCTTCGTAGCCAAAGAGGGTTCGGACTGTAGCCCGGTAGGGGATATTGATTTCTGCCTTTCTGATCGTTGCCTCCAGGCGCACAGCTTTGCCTCCTTCTACCTCCACCTCTGTAGCTGCAGAGAAGGAAACCTGTAGAAAATCAGATAAGAAATCTAAGGTGGAGCAACTAGGATTAGTAGCCACATAGTAGTTACTACGTTGCCCACACATATGTTATACAATAGCAGTACAAGGTATCACAGGGACATGGTTGCACCCTGAAAATTACGAATACTCTCCTTACACAGGGGCCCTCCTGATCTAGGGGTGCTCTAGGTGTGTCCTGCTCTTGGTGCCACACACTAATGGGTGCCATGACAATGGTTCAGAAGGATTTTCGCTAGCCCTGATCATGTGACTGTAGTACTAAACTGATGGAGTGTCCATTGGAATGGCGGCCTCGCTAACTCCTCATTGGGGCAGAAGCTGCTCAGCTAGATGGACTATCTTTGACTCGCACCCTCTAAGACAAGCTCTGCAGAATCTCCCCTATTACTAGTTGGAATAGTCGAAATGTATATGTTCCCATAAGGCAGGTTTCCTCAGGTCTTTGCTTCATGGATTATCTCCAAAAATCAGCCAAAGAGGCCAAGGGCAACTCCTCCCTAGCTTTTATCCGCTTCATAGGGCAATCCGCTACCCTTAACTGACACCGGGGGTCAGACTGGAGGGGGTGCGGGTCCCACTGGGGTTACTGCCTCAGGGGCCCCTGCACCCCCCAATGGGCCCCCACCGTGGCCTTCACACCCCACCCCCCACAGGTGCTCCCACCACCCTGCCTGATTTTAACTTTGTAATGCCCACTTATTGGTCAAAACGCGTAGGGCAAATCCATGCATTAATTTTGTGACTAAATAAACTTTTTTCTAACAGTGTACATTCCTCCCCATGTTCCATAGTGCCCCCCCACCCGTCCGACCCCCTCCCCCAGGCACGTGTAAATTAAACTTACCTTCAGTGCGTTGGGGGGAGGGAGACCGGCAGCTCAGGGGAGCACCCTGCAGGAATTGGGTATGGGCTGCTGGGGGGCCCACCGGGTTTTTTCCCAGCCCAGTCTGACCCTGTAGGGGGACCACCCCTGCTACAACCATCCACACTAAAGGCATTCTCTATACCAGGGTCCCCAACCTTTTTGTACCCTTGAGTCACATTCAAATGTATAAAGAGCCGCAAACATGCAAATGATTTCTTGGGGTGCCAAATATGGGTTGTGATTGGCTATTGGTAGCCCCTATGTGGATTAATAGCCTACAGGAGGTTCTGTTTGGCAATATGCAATGTTTTATGTAACTCAAGTCAGGAATTCAAAAATAAGCACCTGCTTTGGGGGCACTGGGAGCAACATCCAAGGGGTTGTAGCAATAGAAAAAAATATGATTGGCAGGGTAGAGAAGGGGGACGGAAGCAAAATATGGATGTCTGAGCAGTGTGGGACTCCTGAGGACCACCACAAGGCCCCCCATATACATGTTCTAGTCTGCAGACCAAGAGGGGGTATTGGCAGAATCAGCCAATCACCTGAAGGATTCAACCTGGTGCCATGGATGTCTTTGTACTATTTGCTTACAATGTAACTTACCCCTCACTAAGGCAAAGTAGAAATAAATCCATAAACATTTGCCCAATGCACGGAATGGGGCGGAGAAGCAGCATAAAACCATAAATGGCTCATATATTTCATGTCTTGTTCGCTTTATGGCTTCCCGCACCAAGTTTTATATCTCCATTCATACCAAGGGGCACTCACTTCTTAACACGGGTGGGTTCAAATTGCAGTAAGTAAATGCTTAGCTGGTACTTTTAGCTTTTAGACTTATTTATTAACCAGGTGCAATGAGGAAAATGCAAAATTGGGTGTCAGTGACCCGGGCAACCAAACAACACACACAGTTAGGGTTCTATATTATCGTTTTTTTATTATTACTTACCTTCCTTATCAGACCCTGAGTTCAGACCCTTTCCCATATATTTTAGGATTAATTACCTAGTACTGCCTCCCTGGGGTTTCATTTAATATGAACGGGGCAGGGTGCAAAGAGCAAAAATGGATGCAAAGCGCATTTCGCTCAATGTATGAAGCTCCTACCTCTCTCTCATTGGTGCTGCTGAATTTCCAGTTGTGCGTTGTGCTTCTGTTCAGAGACACCTTGGTCTCTGTGTCACCTATGAACGGAATCCCGGCTGTAAATGTCATTTCAGCACCAACTGCAACAGTGAATCCATGCTCGTGGGTAAATTCACTCACTTCCTTTATGGTTTTATTGAATCTGCCAACATTATACAAACACAGACACATCAAACTGATTGGGGCTCATTTACATCCACAGTTGCCATTTCTACAATTTCCCAGCAGTCAGTTGCACATAAACCCACTTTCATTAAAGGTACGGTATGGGACCCATTATCCAGAATGCTCGAGACCAAGGGTATTCGGATAAGGGGTCTTTCTGTAATTTGGATCTCCATACCTTAAGTCTACTAAAAAATCAATAAAACATTAATTAAACCCAATAGGATTGTTCTGCCCCCAATAAGGGGTAATTATATCTTAGTTGGGATCAAGTACAGGTACTGTTTTATTATTACAGAGAAAAGGGAATCATTTAACCATTAAATAAACCCAATAGGGCTGTTCTGCCCCAATAAGGGGTAATTATATCTTAGTTGGGACCAACTACAGGTTCTTTTTTATTATTACAGAGCAATCTTAATTATTTGATTAAAATGGAGTCTATGGGAGATGGGCTTTCCGTAAGTCAGAGCTTTCTGGATATCGGGTTTCCTGATAAGGGATCTCATACCTGTACTTGCGTCAAAATGTGCTGGTTGCACTTCTCAACAAACAATCTCTTCAGTACGGAGGGAAGGGGACAATAGGATAGAACAGAAAGAGAGTAAGTGAGTGAAAGCTTAGGGTAACGTTACTCGTTCCCAATAATATTTCTTTATGGGACTTCTGTAGGGTGATGCTGGTAAGTGGCCCAATTCCATCAACCTATTTGCCGAGTACTTACGAGAATGTGGACTTTAATGGTGTGGTGCTCCTTGCGTTATTGTAGACTTGCTTCTCCACCACCTCGATGCTCTGGGAAAGGGTTTTGGCGGAATCAATAAGGAAGTCAAAGCCCAAAATACTCTTAATAGTTTTATCCCTTGTGAAGTTGGTGAAGTGAAACTGATGATAGTGGCACCCCAACTTTTCAGCCTTATCCACATATCGACTCCCTCTGTTGGCCGGAGGCAGCCCTCTGTAAATGTATCCGTTACTATTCTCTACGCACCATAGGTACCCATCGGGGGTAAAACGTATAAAATGGGTATAATCTTTCCAGCTTCCCTGGCCGACTATTGAACTTGTGCCAAGCCAATCATCAGACGCGCTGGTTGGAGGGCTTCTTTTGCGAAGGTCGCCCGAGGGAGTCACCACATACAACATTCCCTCTGGATCGAAAAAATAAGCAGAAAAATCGTTCCATATGCGATCGCCAATCTTTGTAGCTTGTTCGTAACCCCAGGAGATATTTTCATTATTTGGCGCCGGGCCCTTGTATAAATGGCCGCTCTTTGTGACTGCATATAGATCCCCGTTTGGGTGGAACAACAGAAATTTATATTGATCCCATTCGCCTTTCCCTACTTGTCTGTCTGGGGATATCCAGCTTTTGCCCTGCTCAGATGGCATAGACCCCTGGTAGAGATTGGAACCCGAGATGACGTACATATCCCCGCCTGGGTGAAAGGCAACATGGTCGGCATGGCTGAGCTTTCCTGCAGTAATGGCTCGGTCATAGTAGGAATCCAAATAGTTTTTTGGCGGTCTCCCAATTCTGACGGTGCCATCATCAGAGACTGTAAACAAAACGATTCCTAAAATTCAAAACAAACATGATTAGCTGTACATTAATTAATTACCCCACCTACAGCAGCCTGCCCTTTCATACTTATATAATTACTTATATTATATATTACTGGATCAGTTGCGGTAGCAGGTAAACTGGTTACATTCTCCATAAAGCAGGGCAGGACTGCTGCTTACAATGGGGGGATCAGATAGGATCTGTGCCACTGTGACAGAATGCTCTGTTATACAGATAGCTAGAATCTCAGCCATAAAGCAGGGCAGGACTGCTGCTTACAATGGGGGGATCAGATAGGATCTGTGCCACTGTGACAGAATGCTCTGTTATACAGATAGCTAGAATCTCAGCCATAAAGCAGGGCAGGACTGCTGCTTACAATGGGGGGATCAGATAGGATCTGTGCCACTGTGACAGAATGCTCTGTTATACAGATAGCTAGAATCTCAGCCATAAAGCAGGGCAGGACTGCTGCTTACAATGGGGATCAGATAGGATCTGTGCCACTGTGACAGAATGCTCTGTTATACATATAGCTAGAATCTCAGCCATAAAGCAGGGCAGGACTGCTGCTTACAATGGGGGGGATCAGATAGGATCTGTGCCACTGTGACAGAATGCTCTGTTATACAGATAGCTAGAATCTCAGCCATAAAGCAGGGCAGGACTGCTGCTTACAATGGGGGGATCAGATAGGATCTGTGCCACTGTGACAGAATGCTCTGTTATACAGATAGCTAGAATCTCAGCCATAAAGCAGGGCAGGACTGCTGCTTACAATGGGGGGGATCAGATAGGATCTGTGCCACTGTGACAGAATGCTCTGTTATACAGATAGCTAGAATCTCAGCCATAAAGCAGGGCAGGACTGCTGCTTACAATGGGGGGGGGGGGGGGGGGGATCAGATAGGATCTGTGCCACTGTGACAGAATGCTCTGTTATACAGATAGCTAGAATCTCAGCCATAAAGCAGGGCAGGACTGCTGCTTACAATGGGGGGGGATCAGATAGGATCTGATGACTTGATTCAGAGTATCTAACCTGAGACATCATCTTGCTGCTCTCCCTGATTGGCCTCCTTGGGTTTAGCCTGTGATGAGGTTGTTAAGCGCTGCTCCATCTCCAGTTTCAGTTCACACACACACACACTGTGCCACTTTCTTTACCTTTTATATGTGAACTTGAGACTTACTGTAAGTTTATTGCCCCATAACATTTAAAGATTAACATACAGACAGTGGAAGTGAATGGCTTTCAATCACCCCCCCCATATACCCTGAAACTGCTTCTATTTCCCTTTCCGTATGGCCCGAGTGGCAAACAGGCCCTTCCCCTACAGGGAGACACAAGGGCAGGTTAGAGGCGCTGAGACACAACAGGAGAGTCATGGGCAGATGCCTGGGCTCCTATGGGCTTCGCTGCACACAGATCTGGGGCCTTTACTCTATATTCGCATTACTCTGGGGCAGTTATATCTCTATGCAGGTTATTCAGATCTCGCTGGGCCCCAGCCACATCGCTACCAACACACAAAATAATATCTGATGTACATGTGTATAAATATGTTCCTTTGGGGCCTGCAGTATGGCCATACATGGGGGGATCTGATTGTATGGGGGGATCTGATTGTATGGGGAGATCTGATTGTATGGGGGGATCTGATTGTATGGGGAGATCTGATTGTATGGGGGGGATCTGATTGTATGGGGGGGGATCTGATTGTATGGGGGGATCTGATTGTATGGGGGAGATCTGATTGTATGGGGGGATCTGATTGTATGGGGAGATCAGATTGTATGGGGGGGATCTGATTGTATGGGGGGGATCTGATTGTATGGGGGGATCTGATTGTATGGGGGGATCTGATTGTATGGGGGGGATCTGATTGTATGGGGGGGATCTGATTGTATGGGGAGATCTGATTGTATGGGGGGATCTGATTGTATGGGGGGGTCTGATTGTATGGGGGGATCTGATTGTATGGGAGATCTGATTGTATGGGGGGATCTGATTGGGAAGCAGATCTTTCTGACCGGTGGGGCCCCTGCAGCCCAGTACAGAGTATCCCCAAAGCCCCATCTGTGACTCCCAGGTTTTATTCCTCCCAGGTTTGGCCCCACACAGCTTGTGTACAACACACAATACCCAGGCACCACACACGATACCCAGGTACCACACACAATACCCAGGTACCACACACGATACCCAGGTACCACACACAGTACCCAGGTACAACACACAATACCCAGGTACCACACACACACACACCTATAGGCTGCAGGGGGCTACCAACCGGCACCGGGGGCACCTATAGGCTGCAGGGGGCTACCAACCGGCACCGGGGGCACCTATAGGCTGCAGGGGGCTACCAACCGGCACCGGGGGCACCTATAGGCTGCACTGGGCTACCAACCGGCCCCAGGGGGCACCTATAGGCTCCACTGGGCTACCAACCGGCACCGGGGGCACCTATAGGCTGCAGGGGGCTACCAACCGGCACCGGGGGCACCTATAGGCTGCACTGGGCTACCAACCGGCCCCAGGGGGCACCTATAGGCTCCACTGGGCTACCAACCGGCACCGGGGGCACCTATAGGCTCCACTGGGCTACCAACCGGCCCCAGGGGGCACCTATAGGCTCCACTGGGCTACCAACCGGCCCAAGGGGGCACCTATAGGCTCCACTGGGCTACTAACCGGCACCGGGGGCACCTATAGGCTGCAGGGGGCTACCAACCGGCACCGGGGGCACCTATAGGCTGCATGGGCTACCAACCGGCACCGGGGGCACCTATAGGCTGCAGGGGGCTACCAACCGGCACCGGGCACCTATAGGCTGCATGGGCTACCAACCGGCACCCGGGGCACCTATAGGCTCCACTGGGCTACCAACCGGCACCGGGGCACCTATAGGCTGCACTGGGCTACCAACCGGCACCGGGGGCACCTATAGGCTCCACTGGGCTACCAACCGGCACCGGGGGCACCTATAGGCTGCAGGGGGCTACCAACCGGCACCGGGGCACCTATAGGCTGCAGGGGCTACCAACCGGCACCGGGGGCACCTATAGGCTGCACTGGGCTACCAACCGGCCCCAGGGGGCACCTATAGGCTCCACTGGGCTACCAACCGGCCCCAGGGGGCACCTATAGGCTCCACTGGGCTACTAACCGGCACTGGGGGCACCTATAGGCTGCACTGGGCTACCAAACGGCCCCAGGGGGCACCTATAGGCTCCACTGGGCTACTAACCGGCACCGGGGGCACCTATAGGCTCCACTGGGCTACCAACCGGCACCGGAGGCACCTATAGGGTGCAGGGGGCTACCAACCGGCACCGGAGGCACCTATAGGGTGCAGGGGGCTACCAACCGGCACCGGGGGCACCTATAGGCTACATGGGCTACTAACCGGCACCGGGGGCACCTATAGGCTGCATGGGCTACAAACCGGCACCGGGGGCACCTATAGGCTGCAGGGGGCTACTGACCGGCACCGGGGGCACCTATAGGCTGCAGGGGCACCTACTGGCTCCACTGGGCTACCCACCTACTCACACAGTATGGGCTCTTCTGGCTTTTCCAGCCTATCTACCGGGATCTTAGGCACAGATACCTACCTACCTACCTACCTTATGGGCAGTGTGCCCCTGTGGGCAAATAACCGCCTGTTCCTGTGGGTCAATGTGTGCCTCTTTGTAGGTGCCCTGCTGTTTATTTAAATGGGTAATATAAATACCCCTCTGCCACAGGGACATACTGCCCACCTACAGGAACAGAGGGGTACTTACCCACAGGGACATACTGCCCACCTACAGGAACAGAGGGGCACTTACCCACTAGCACCTAATCCCCACCTACAGGAACAGAGGGGTACTTACCCACTAGCACCTAATCCCCACCTACAGGAACAGAGGGGTACTTACCCTCTAGCACCTAATCCCCACCTACAGGAACAGAGGGGTACTTACCCACTAGCACCTAATCCCCACCTACAGGAACAGAGAGGTACTTACCCACAGGGACATACTGCCCACCTACAGGAACAGAGGGGTACTTACCCACTAGCACCTAATCCCCACCTACAGGAACAGAGGGGTACTTACCCACTAGCACCTAATCCCCACCTACAGGAACAGAGGGGTACTTACCCACAGTGACATACTGCCCACCTACAGGAACAGAGGGGTACTTACCCACTAGCACCTAATCCCCACCTACAGGAACAGAGGGGTACTTACCCATAGGGACATACTGCCCACCTACAGGAACAGAGGGGTACTTACCCACTAGCACCTAATCCCCACCTACAGGAACAGGGGTACTTACCCACAGGGACATACTGCCCACCTACAGGAACAGAGGGGTACTTACCCACAGGGGCATACTGCCCACCTACAGGAACAGAGGGGTACTTACCCACAGGGGCATACTGCCCACCTACAGGAACAGAGGGGTACTTACCCACAGGGGCATACTGCCCACCTACAGGAACAGAGGGGTACTTACCCACAGGGGCATACTGCCCACCTACAGGAACAGAGGGGTACTTACCCACAGGGGCATACTGCCCACCTACAGGAACAGAGGGGTACTTACCCACAGGGGCATACTGCCCACCTACAGGAACAGAGGGGTACTTACCCACAGAGGCATACTGCCCACCTACAGGAACAGAGGGGTACTTACCCACAGGGGCATACTGCCCACCTACAGGAACAGAGGGGTATTTACCCCACAGGGGCATACTGCCCACCTACAGGAACAGAGGGGTACTTACCCACAGGGGCATACTGCCCACCTACAGGAACAGAGGGGTACTTACCCACAGGGGCATACTGCCCACCTACAGGAACAGAGGGGTACTTACCCACTAGCACCTAATCCCCACCTACAGGAACAGAAGTTAACTTTTATTCTATATGCTATTCATATACCAGTCTCTCATTTAAGCCACTCTCTCCATGTGGGAATGTGAGCCCTAGCAACCAGATGCTGCTGCTAAATTCCCGGAGCTGCTGAACGATAAGTGATATAATTAAAAACATGACAAGTAATAAAAACTGAAGACCAACTGCAAATATCACACTCTACATTATACTAAAATGGAACTCAAAGGTGAAAAACCAGATTTGCCAGTCTCTTGATTTAGAGTGCCTCAGTCAGGGGCGGATAATAAGGCCTCCGAGGGCCTGTGTCTGGGGGGCAGATTTTGGGGGGGGCAGGTCTTGGGGGGCCCTCGGGTGCCTATAATTTCTTTTTTTTTTTATTTATGAATAAACTGCTTGAGTATGCAAAATCCGCTCCGTAAGTATTTTTGAATGTAGGGTCAGTTTGTCTGCATCGTGTGCCATTAGCCTAAGACCCAAAACCCACTGGGCCTGGGACACTGATGGCGGCCGTGCCTGCTCTGTTTCTAAGTGCCTGTTTGCCATTGGCTGCTGCTCTTATGTTGGTACCACTGGTGCTGCTGGCAGGGGCAATCTGGTAGAACAGAGGGGTATTTACCAACATGCACAGGGGCTCTGGCTAACAGAATAAAGGAGTGTTTGCCCATTGGAACAAATAGCCACCTATTCTTCTATATAGGAACAGCGCAACATATCTATCAAACTGAGCTCTACCTCCCAGAATAGAGAGTTATCTGCCTACCAATAGGAATGGGGGGTACCTACCCCTCGGAATGACTGTAGATGTGTGTGAGTCTGGTACTAGCCTGGGGCAATGATGTACTGATTGGAGAGGACTTGTTTGACCCTCCGGTGATTGGCCAGCTGGGACAGGGCATCCCCCCATCAACCCGGAAGCTGCCCAGTTACCTACTACAGAAACCAATACTCGCCCCACCCTGATGTACCAACCTCATGGTGCCCCCCAGTCAGCAGAGAAGCCCCCCAGCCCTAAGCTGCCAGTGTCTGGTTTATTTCTCCTTGTAGCCATATCTAAGTGCAGCCCAGTGCCTGACTGGGACCCAGTACTCTCACTACTCTTTATATAATGCACGTTATTGCCAATGCTCAGTCCATGTTTCCTCCTCTTCCTACTTGGTTACTAAGGATTTACACCAGGGGTAGGGAACCTGTGGCTCTTTTGATGGCTGCATCTGGCTCGCTGCCAAATCTTAATTAAAAAAAAATAGTGGGGGGGCATGGCCTGCGCTCGACGCATAGAGGGCGTGTTCTAAGCCTTAGAGCGCAGGCCACGCCCTCCTCCGCATCTGGGATCCTTACCGGGTTGCACTTGAACCAGGGCCCAGGGAACTGAGGGGACATTGGGGCAGAAACCTGTGACAGTTCACGCTTGAATTGAAAATAAAATGTGGCCAATATGTCCCTGTCGGGGCTACAAAGAGAAGCCAACTGTGCACTGGGCTAGGTAGCCCTCTAGTTATACTAACAAGCCATATTGAACAGCTCAAGCTGACACCCACCCTACCTTGCCCCGCAGCATCCTCCACAGGCAGCTGCAAATCGAGGCCCCGGCTTCGGCCTATCTCCCGTCGGCCATTTTATGGCTCTCACTGAATTACATTTTAAAACATGTGGTGTTTATGGCTCTCTCAGCCAAAAAGGTTCCCGACCCCTGATTTACAGGGTTAAGAGGGAGGAGCCTGAAGTCCCAGTTGCTGAAAAGTTTTTTAATTATTTTTGAGTTTCCCTTTCCACTGTAAGCGATGGGGTCTCCGAGGTAACAGACCCTACTATATGGGACGTGGATGCATTTTTATCCTGGAGTGTTTAAACTTCTGCCTGGTTTCCAGGGTGCCTGTACCTTAGAAACCAGGCAATGGGGCAGGGGGTGAGGAAACAAAGGCCTGAAACAAAATGAGAATTAAAGGGGAACTTAAACTTGAAAATGAACTTTTGTTGAGATTGCAGATTGCAAATTGCACTAAATCCATAATTCTGACATTTATCCACATAGCGAATCCTCCCCAAATGATTGGCCGAATGAAACCCTAATTTGCATATGTAAATCTGAGATTAATTAAAATATGGCATCACCTGTGAACCAAAAATGTTAACCTTTCATTGCCCAGAGAGTTGCGTGAATGGTAGGGTTCTGCCAAACTGCCAGGATTTGTCCCAGTGTGAATGCTGCAATCAGAACCATTTTAAACCCAGACTGGGGAGTAACATAGTAACATAGTAAGTTGGGTTGAAAAAAGACATACGTCCATGAAGTTCAACCATAATGCCTATATATAACCTGCCTAACTACTAGTTGATCCAGAGGAAGGCAAAAAACCCATCTGAAGCCTCTCTAATTTGCCCCAGAGGGAAAAAATTCCTTCCTGACTCCAAGATGGCAATCGGACAGTTCCTGGGCAACCTTGTACTAAGAGCTATCTCCCATACCCCTGTATTCCCTCACTTGTACTGAGAGCTATCTCCCTACCCCTGTATTCCCTCACTTGTACTGAGAGCTATCCCCCCCTACCCCCTGGGTATTCCCCTCACTTGTACTGAGAGCTATCTCCCCCTACCCCTGTATTCCCTCACTTGTAACTGAGAGCTATCTCCCCTACCCCTGTATTCCTCACTTGTACTGAGAGCTATCTCCCCTACCCCTGTATTCCTCACTTGTACTGAGAGCTATCTCCCCTAACCCCTGTATTCCTCACTTGTACTGAGAGCTATCTTCCCCTACCCCTGTATTCCCTCACTTGTACTGAGAGCTATCTCCCATAACCCTTGTATTCCCTCACTTGTACTGAGAGCTATCCCCCCTACCCCTGTATTCCCTCACTTGTACTGAGAGCTATCTCCCCTACCCCTGTATTCCCTCACTTGTACTGAGAGCTATCTCCCATAACCCTGTATTCCCTCACTTGTACTGAGAGCTATCTCCCATAACCTGTATTCCCTCACTTGTACTGAGAGCTATCCCCCCTACCCCTGTATTCCCTCACTTGTACTGAGAGCTATCCCCCCTACCCCTGTATTCCCTCACTTGTACTGAGAGCTATCTCCCTCATACCCCTGTATTCCCTCACTGTACTGAGAGCTATCTCCCATAACCCTGTATTCCCTCACTTGTACTGAGAGCTATCTCCCATAACCCTGTATTCCCTCACTTGTACTGAGAGCTATCTCCCCTACCCCTGTATTCCCTCACTTGTACTGAGAGCTATCCCCCTACCCCTGTATTCCCTCACTTGTACTGAGCAGTATCTCCCCTACCCTGTATTCCCTCACTTTACTGTGAGTATTCCTCCCTCGTATATCCCTCACTTGTACTGAGAGCTATCTCCCACTCACCTGTATTCCTCACTTGTACTGAGAGCTATCCTCCCCTTTACTCACCCTGTATTCCCTCCTAGTGTAGAGCTATTCCCCTACCCCTGTATTCCCTCACTTGTACTGAGAGCTATCCCCCTACCCTGTCTTATTCCTCACTTGTACTGAGAGCTATCTCCCCTACCCTGTATTCCCTCACTTGTACTGAGAGCTATCTCCCATAACCCTGTATCCCTCACTTTGTACTGAGAGCTATCCCCCTACCCCTGTATTCCCTCACTTGTACTGAGAGCTATCTCCCCTACCCTGTATTCCCTCACTTGTACTGAGAGCTATCTCCCCTACCCCTGTATTCCCTCACTTGTACTGAGAGCTATCTCCCCTACCCCTGTATTCCCTCACTTGTACTGAGAGCTATCTCCCCTACCCCTGTATTCCCTCACTTGTACTGAGAGGCTATCTCCCTACCCTGTATTCCCTCACTTGTACTGAGAGCTATCTCCCCTAACCCCTGTATTCCCTCACTTGTACTGAGAGCTATCTCCCTACCCCTGTATTCCCTCATTGTACTGAGAGCTATCTCCCCTACCCCTGTATTCCCTCACTTGTACTGAGAGCTATCTCCCTACCCCTGTATTCCCTCACTTGTACTGAGAGCTATCTCCCATACCCTGTATTCCCTCACTTGTACTGAGAGCTATCCCCCTACCCCTGTATTCCCTACTTGTACTGAGAGCTATCTCCCCTACCCCTGTATTCCCTCACTTGTACTGAGAGCTATCTCCCCTACCCTGTATTCCCTCACTTGTACTGAGAGCTATCTCCCCTACCCCTGTATCCTCACTTGTACTGAGAGCTATCCCCCCTACCCCTGTATTCCCTCACTTGTACTGAGAGCTATCCCCCTACCCCTGTATTCCCTCACTTGTACTGAGAGCTATCTCCCCTACCCCTGTATTCCCCTCACTTGTACTGAGAGCTATCTCCCCTACCCCTGTATTCCCTCACTTGTACTGAGAGCTATCTCCCCTACCCCTGTATTCCCTCACTTGTACTGAGAGCTATCTCCCTACCCCTGTATTCCCTCACTTGTACTGAGAGCTATCTCCCTACCCTGTATCCCTCACTTGTACTGAGAGCTATCTCCCATAACCCTGTATTCCCTCACTTGTACTGAGAGCTATCTCCCCTACCCTGTATTCCCTCACTTGTACTGAGAGCTATCTCCCCTACCCTGTATTCCCTCACTTGTACTGAGAGCTATCTCCCCTACCCCTGTATTCCCTCACTTGTACTGAGAGCTATCTCCTCACTGTACTGAGAGCTATCCCCCCTACCCCTGTATTCCCTCACTTGTACTTGAGAGCTATCTCCCCTACCCCTGTATTCCTCACTTGTACTGAGAGCTATCTCCCCTACCCCTGTATTCCTCACTTGTACTGAGAGCTATCTCCCCTACCCCTGTATTCCCTCACTTGTACTGAGAGCTATCCCCCCTACCCCTGTATTCCCTCACTTGTACTGAGAGCTATCCCCCCTACCCCTGTATTCCCCTCACTTGTACTGAGAGCTATTCTCCCCTACCCCTGTATTCCCTCACTTGTACTGAGAGCTATCTCCCCTAACCTGTATTTCACTCTGTTACTGAGAGCTATCCCCCTACCCCTGTATTCCCTCACTTGTACTGAAGCTATCCCTACCCCTGTATTCCCTCACTTGTACTGAGAGCTATCTCCCCTACCCCTGTATTCCCTCACTTGTACTGAGAGCTATCCCCTACCCTGTATTCCCTCACTTTATGAGAGCTATCTCCTCCACCCTCTATTCTCACTTGTACTGAGAGCTATCCCCTACCCCTGTATTCCCCACTTGTACTGAGAGCTATCTCCCTACCCCTGTATTTCCCTCACTTGTACTGAGAGCTATCTCCCTACCCTGTATTCCCTCACTTGTACTGAGAGCTATCTCCCATAACCTGTATTCCCTCACTTGTACTGAGAGCTATCTCCCCATAACCTTGTATTCCTCACTTGTACTGAGAGCTATCTCCCTAACCCTGTATTCCCTCACTTGTACTGAGAGCTATCCCCCCTACCCCTGTATTCCCTCACTTGTACTGAGAGCTATCTCCCCTACCCCTGTATTCCCTCACTTGTACTGAGAGCATATCTCCCTACCCCTGTATCCCTCACTTGTACTGAGAGCTATTCTCCCCTAACCCCTGTATTCCTCACTTGTACTGAGAGCTATCTCCCCTACCCCTGTATTCCCTCACTTTGTACTAGAGCTATCTCCCCTACCCCTGTATCCCTCACTTGTACTGTAAGCTATCAGCTACCCCTGACTCCTTTACTGAGCTACCTTGTAGTTCCTTCACGCATTCTCACTCTGACGCATCATCCCTGTATCTTCCCCCCTTATTCCCTCACTGTACTGAGAACTATCTCCATACCCTGTATTCCTCACTTGTACTGGAGCTATCCCCCCTACCCCGTGTATTCCCTCACTTGTACTGAGAGCTATCTCCCCACCCCTGTATTCCCTCACTTGTCTGAGAGCTATCTCCCCTACCCCTGTATTCCCTCACTTGTACTGAGAGCTATCTCCCTAACCCTGTATTCCCTCACTTGTACTGAGAGCTATCTCCCCTACCCCTGTAATCCCTCACTTGTACTGAGAGCTATCTCCCATACCCTGTATTCCCTCACTTGTACTGAGAGCTATCTCCCTACCCTGTATTCCCTCACTTGTACTGAGAGCTATTCTCCCATAACCCTGTATTCCCTCACTTGTACTCGATGCTA
>NC_030677.2:16420198-16490200 GCF_000004195.4 Xenopus tropicalis | reverse complement strand
ACAGTACAGCTCTGCGTATACTGTCTCTCTGACCCCCAGTACAGCTCTGCGTATACTGTCTTTTTACCACAGTACAGCTCTGCGTATACTGTCTCTCTGTACCCCCAGTACAGCTCTGCGTATACTGTCTTTCTACCCCCAGTACAGCTCTGCGTATACTGTCTTTTTCTACCCCCAGTACAGCTCTGCGTATACTGTCTCTCTGTACCCCCAGTACAGCTCTGCGTATACTGTCTTTTTGTACCACAGTACAGCTCTGCGTATACTTTCTCTCTGTACCACCAGCACAGCTCTGCGTATACTGTCTCACTGTACCACCACTACAGCTCTGCGTATACTGTCTCACTGTACCACCACTACAGCTCTGCGTATACTGTCTCACTGTACCACCACTACAGCTTCGCGTATTACTGTCTCACTGTACCACCACTACAGCTCTGCGTATACAGTACAGCTGCGTATACTGTCTCACTGTACCCCCAGTACAGCTCTGCGTATACTGTCTCTCTGTACCACCAGTAGAGCTCTGCGTATACGTCTCTCTGTACCCCCAGTACAGCTCTGCGTATACTTTCTCTCTGTACCACCAGTAGCTCTGCGTATACTTTCTCTGTACCACCAGTGCAGCTCTGCATACACTTTCTGGCTGTACCACCAGTACAGCTCTGCGTATACTGTCTTTGTTCCACCACTACAGCTCTGCGTATACTGTCTTTTTGTACCACAGTACAGCTCTGCGTATACTTCTCTCTGTACCCCAGTCCAGCTCTGCGTATACTGTCTCTTTGTTCCACCACTACAGCTCTGCGTATACTGTCTTTTTGTACCACAGTACAGCTCTGCGTATACTGTCTCTCTGTATCCCCAGTACAGCTCTGCGTATACTGTCTTTTTGTACCACAGTACAGCTCTGCGTATACTGTCTCTCTCTACCCCCAGTACAGCTCTGCGTATACTGTCTTTTTGAACCACAGTACAGCTCTGCGTATACTGTCTCTCTGTACCCCCAATACAGCTCTGCGTATACTGTCTTTTTGAACCACAGTACAGCTCTGCGTATACTGTCTGTACCACAGTTCTGCGTATACTGTCTCTCTGTACCCCCAGTACAGCTCTGCGTATACTGTCTTTTTGTACCACAGTACAGCTCTGCGTATACTGTCTCTCTGTACCCCAGTACAGCTCTGCGTATACTGTCTTTTTGTACCACAGTACAGCTCTGCGTATACTGTCTCTCTGTAGCCAGTACAGCTCTGCGTATACTGTTTTTTCTACCCCCAGTACAGCTCTGCGTATACTGTCTTTTTCTACCCCCAGTATAGCTCTGTGTATACTTTCTCTCTGTACCACCAGTACAGCTCTGCGTATACTGTCTCTTTGTACCCAGTACAGCTCTGTTTATACTGTCTCTCTGTACCACCAGTATAGCTCTGTGTATACTGTCTCTCTGTACCACCAGTAAAGCTCTGTGTATACTGTCTCTCTGTGCTACCACTACAGCTCTGCGTATACTGTCTTTTTGTACCACAGTACAGCTCTGCGTATACTGTCTCTCTGTACCACCAGTAGAGCTCTACGTATACTGTCTCTCTGTACCACCAGTACAGCTGTGTATACTGTCTCTCTGTACCACCACTACAGCTCTGCGTATACTGTCTTTTTGTACCACAGTACAGCTCTGCGTATACTGTCTCTCTGTACCCCAGTACAGCTCTGTTTATACTGTCTCTCTGTACCCAGTACAGCTCTGCGTATACTGTCTCTCTGTACCCCCAGTACAGCTCTGTTTATACTGTCTCTCTGTACCACCAGTACAGCTCTGTGTATACTGTCTCTCTGTACCACCAGTACAGCTCTGTGTATACTGTCTCTCTGTACCCCAGTACAGCTCTGTGTATACTGTCTCTCTGTACCCCCAGTACAGCTCTACGTATACTGTCTCTCTGTACCACCAGTACAGCTCTGTGTATACTGTCTCTCTGTACCCCCAGTACAGCTCTGCGTATACTGTCTCTCTGTACCCCCAGTACAGCTCTGCGTATACTTTCTCTCTGTACCACCAGTATAGCTCTGCGTATACTGTCTTTTTGTACCACAGTACAGCTCTGCGTATACTTTCTCTCTGTACCACCAGTATAGCTCTGCGTATACTGTCTTGTACCCCCAGTACAGCTCTGTCTACCCCCAGTACAGCTCTGCGTATACTGTCTTTTTGTACCCCCAGTACAGCTCTGCGTATACTGTCTTTTTGTACCACAGTACAGCTCTGCGTATACTGTCTCTCTGTACCCCCAGTACAGCTCTGCCTATACTGTCTCTCTGTACCACCAGTACAGCTCTGTGTATACTTTCTCTCTGTACCCCCAGTACAGCTGTGCGTATACTGTCTCTCTGTACCACCAGTACAGCTCTGCGTATACTGTCTCTCTGTACCCCCAGTACAGCTCTGCGTATACTGTCTCTCTGTACCACCAGTACAGCTCTGCGTATACTGTCTCTCTGTACCACCAGTACAGCTCTGTGTATACTTTCTCTCTGTACCCCCAGTACAGCTGTGCGTATACTGTCTCTCTGTACCACCAGACAGCTCTGTGTATACTGTCTCTCTGCTACCACCAGTGCAGCTCTGTATACTGTCTCTCTGTACCCCCAGTACAGCTCTGCGTATACTGTCTCTCTGTACCACCAGTACAGCTTGTGTATACTGTCTCTCTGTACCACCAGTACAGCTCTGCGTATACTGTCTCTCTGTACCCCAGTACAGCTCTGTGTATACTGTCTCTCTGTACCCCAGTACAGCTCTACGTATACTGTCTCTCTGTACCCCCAGTACAGCTCTACGTATACTGTCTCTCTGTACCCCCAGTACAGCTCTGCGTATACTGTCTCTCTGTACCCCCAGTACAGCTCTGTGTATACTGTCTCTCTGTACCCCCAGTACAGCTCTACGTATAGTACAGCTCTGTGTATACTGTCTCTCTGTACCCCCAGTACAGCTCTGCGTATACTGTCTCTCTGTACCCCCAGTACAGCTCTGCGTATACTTTCTCTCTGTACCACCAGTATAGCTCTGCGTATACTGTCTTTTTGTACCACAGTACAGCTCTGCGTATACTTTCTCTCTGTACCACCAGTATAGCTCTGCGTATACTGTCTCTCTGTACCACCAGTACAGCTCTGCGTATACTGTCTCTTTGTTCCACCACTACAGCTCTGCGTATACTGTCTTTTTGTACCACAGTACAGCTCTGCGTATACTGTCTCTCTGTACCCCAGTACAGCTCTGCGTATACTGTCTCTTTGTTCCACCACTACAGCTCTGCGTATACTGTCTTTTTGTACCACAGTACAGTTCTGCGTATACTGTCTCTCTGTACCCCCAGTACAGCTCTGCGTATACTGTCTTTTTGTACCACAGTACAGCTCTGGTACAGCTCTGCGTATACTCTTTTTGTACCACAGTACAGCTCTGCGTATACTGTCTCTCTCTACCCCAGTACAGCTCTGCGTATACTGTCTTTTTGTACCACAGTACAGCTCTGCGTATACTGTCTCTCTCTACCCCCAGTACAGCTCTGCGTATACTGTCTTTTTGTACCACAGTACAGCTCTGCGTATACTGTCTCTCTCTACCCCCAGTACAGCTCTGCGTATACTGTCTTTTTGTTCCACAGTACAGCTCTGCGTATACTGTCTCTCTGTACCCCCAGTACAGCTCTGCGTATACTGTCTTTTTGTACCACAGTACAGCTCTGCGTATACTGTCTCCCTGTACCCCCAGTACAGCTCTGCGTATACTGTCTTTTTGTACCACAGTACAGCTCTGCGTATACTGTCTCTCTGTACCCCCAGTACAGCTCTGCGTATACTGTCTTTTTGTACCACAGTACAGCTCTGCGTATACTGTCTCTCTGTACCCCCAGTACAGCTCTGCATATACTGTCTTTTTGAACCACAGTACAGCTCTGCGTATACTGTCTCTCTGTACCCCCAATACAGCTCTGCGTATACTGTCTTTTTGTACCACAATACAGCTTTGCGTATACTGTCTCTCTGTACCCCCAGTACAGCTCTGCGTATAATGTCTTTTTGTACCACAGTACAGCTCTGCGTATACTGTCTCTCTGTACCACCAGTACAGCTCTACGTATACTGTCTCTCTGTACCACCAGTAGAGCTCTGCGTATACTGTCTCACTGTACCACCACTACAGCTCTGCGTATACTGTCTTTTTGAACCACAGTACAGCTCTGCGTATACTGTCTCTCTGTACCCCCAATACAGCTCTGCGTATACTGTCCTTTTGAACCACAGTACAGCTCTGCGTATACTGTCTTTTTGTACCACAGTACAGCTCTGCGTATACTGTCTCTCTGTACCCCCAGTACAGCTCTGCGTATACTGTCTTTTTGTACCACAGTACAGCTCTGCGTATACTGTCTCTCTGTACCACCAGTACAGCTCTACGTATACTGTCTCTCTGTACCCCCAGTACAGCTCTGCGTATACTGTCTTTTTGTACCACAGTACAGCTCTGCGTATACTGTCTCTCTGTACCCCCAGTACAGCTCTGCGTATACTGTCTTTTTGTACCACAGTACAGCTCTGCCTATACTGTCTCTCTGTACCCCCAGTACAGCTCTGTTTATACTGTCTCTCTGTACCACCAGTATAGCTCTGTGTATACTGTCTCTCTGTACCACCAGTACAGCTCTGTGTATACTGTCTCTCTGTACCACCAGTACAGCTCTGTGTATACTGTCTCTCTGTACCACCAGTATAGCTCTGCGTATACTGTCTCTCTGTACCACCAGTATAGCTCTGCGTATACTGTCTCTCTGTACCCCCAGTACAGCTCTGCGTACACTTTCTGTCTGTACCACCAGTACAGCTCTGCGTATACTGTCTCTTTGTTCCACCACTACAGCTCTGCGTATACTGTCTTTTTCTACCACAGTACAGCTCTGCGTATACTGTCTCTCTGTACCCCCAGTATAGCTCTGCGTATACTGTCTCTCTGTACCCCCAGTACAGCTCTGTGTATACTGTCTCTCTGTACCCCCCGTACAGCTCTGCGTATACTGTCTTTTTGTACCCCCAGTACAGCTCTGCGTATACTGTCTTTTTGTACCACAGTACAGCTCTGTGTATACTGTCTCTCTGTACCACCAGTGCAGCTCTGCGTATACTGTCTCTCTGTACCCCCAGTACAGCTGTACGTATACTGTCTCTCTGTACCCCCAGTACAGCTCTGCGTATACTGTCTCTCTGTTCCCCAGTACAGCTCTGTGTATACTGTCTCTCTGTACCCCCAGTTCAGCTCTACGTATACTGTCTCTCTGTACCCCCAGTATAGCTCTACGTATACTGTCTCTCTGTACCCCCAGTACAGCTCTGCGTATACTGTCTCTCTGTACCCCCAGTACAGCTCTGCGTATACTTTCTCTCTGTACCACCAGTATAGCTCTGCGTATACTGTCTCTCTGTACCACCAGTGCAGCTCTGCGTACACTTTGTCTGTACCACCAGTACAGCTCTGCGTATACTGTCTCTTTGTTCCACCACTACAGCTCTGCGTATACTGTCTCTCTGTACCCCCAGTACAGCTCTGCGTATACTGTCTTTTTGTACCACAGTACAGCTCTGCGTATACTGTCTCTCTGTACCCCCAGTACAGCTCTGCGTATACTGTCTTTTTGTACCACAGTACAGCTCTGCTTATACTGTCTCTCTGTACCCCCAGTACAGCTCTGCGTATACTGTCTCTCTGTACCCCCAGTACAGCTCTGCGTATACTGTCTTTTTTTAACCACAGTATAGCTCTGCGTATACTGTCTCTCTGTACCCCCAGTACAGCTCTGCGTATACTGTCTTTTTGTACCACAGTACAGCTCTGCGTATACTGTCTTTTTGTACCACAGTACAGCTCTGCGTATACTGTCTCTCTGTACCCCCAGTACAGCTCTGCGTATACTGTCTTTTTTAACCACAGTATAGCTCTGCGTATACTGTCTCTCTGTACCCCCAGTACAGCTCTGCGTATACTGTCTTTTTGAACCACAGTACAGCTCTGCGTATACTGTCTCTCTGTACCCCCAGTACAGCTCTGCGTATACTGTCTTTTTGAACCACAGTACAGCTCTGCGTATACTGTCTTTTTGTACCACAGTACAGCTCTGCGTATACTGTCTCTCTGTACCCCCAGTACAGCTCTGCGTATACTGTCTTTTTGAACCACAGTACAGCTCTGCGTATACTGTCTCTCTGTACCCCCAGTACAGCTCTGCGTATACTGTCTTTTTGAACCACAGTACAGCTCTGCGTATACTGTCTCTCTGTACCTCCAGTTCAGCTCTGCTTATACTGTCTCTCTGTACCACCAGCACAGCTCTGCCTATACTGTCTCTCTGTACCCCCAGTACAGCTCTGCGTATACTGTCTCTCTGTACCCCCAGTACAGCTCTGCGTATACTGTCTCTCTTTACCCCAGCACAGCTCTGCCTATACTGTCTCTCTGTACCCCCAGTACAGCTCTGCGTATACTGTCTCTCTGTACCACCAGTACAGCTCTGCGTATACTGTCTCTCTGTACCCCCAGTACAGCTCTGCGTATACTGTCTCTCTTTACCCCCAGCACAGCTCTGCCTATACTGTCTCTCTGTACCCCCAGTACAGCTCTGTGTATACTGTCTCTCTGTACCCCCAGTACAGCTCTGCGTATACTGTCTCTCTGTACCTCCAGTACAGCTCTGCGTATACTGTCTCTGTACCCCCAGTACAGCTCTGCGTATACTGTCTCTCTGTACCCCCAGTACAGCTCTGTGTATACTGTCTCTCTGTACCCCCAGTACAGCTCTGCCTATACTGTCTCTCTCTCTCTGTACCACCAGCACAGCTCTGCTGCTGTACTGCGTCTCTCTGTACCACCAGCACAGCTCTGTGTATACTGTCTCTCTGTACCCCCAGTACAGCTCTGTGTATACTGTCTCTCTGTACCCCAGTACAGCTCTGTGTATACTGTCTCTCTGTACCCCCAGTGCAGCTCTGCGTATAATGTCTCTGTACCACCAGCACAGCTCTGCGTATACTGTCTCTCTGTACCCCAGTACAGCTCTGTGTATACTGTCTCTCTGTACCCCCAGTACAGCTCTGTGTATACTGTCTCTCTGTACCCCCAGTACAGCTCTCCGTATACTGTCTCTCTGTACCACCAGTACAGCTCTACGTATACTGTCTCTCTGTACCCCCAGTACAGCTCTGTTATACTGTCTCTCTGTACCCCCAGTACAGCTCTGCGTATACTGTCTCTCTGTACCTCCAGTACAGCTCTGTGTATACTGTCTCTCTGTACCCCCAGCTCTGCGTATACTGTCTCTCTGTACCTCCAGTACAGCTCTGCGTATACTGTCTCTCTGTACCCCCAGTCTCAGCTGTCGTATACTGTCTCTCTGTACCTCCAGTACAGCTCTGCGTATACTGTCTCTGTACCCCAGTACAGCTCTGCGTATACTGTCTCTCTGTACCCCCAGTTCAGCTCTGTGTATACTGTCTCTCTGTACCCCCAGTACAGCTCTGCGTATACTGTCTCTCTGTACCTCCAGTACAGCTCTGTGTATACTGTCTCTCTGTACCCCCAGTTCAGCTCTGCGTATACTGTCTCTCTGTACCTCCAGTACAGCTCTGCGTATACTGTCTCTCTGTACCCCCAGTACAGCTCTGCGTATACTGTCTCTCTGTACCCCCAGTACAGCTCTGCGTATACTGTCTCTCTGTACCCCAGTACAGCTCTGCGTATACTGTCTCTGTACCCCAGTACAGCTCTGCGTATACTGTCTCTCTGTACCCCCAGTACAGCTCTGTGTATACTGTCTCTCTGTACCCCCAGTACAGCTCTGCCTATACTGTCTCTCTGTACCACCAGCACAGCTCTGCGTATAATGACTCTCTGTACCACCAGCACAGCTCTGCGTATACTGTCTCTCTGTACCCCCAGTACAGCTCTGCCTATACTGTCTCTCTGTACCACCAGCACAGCTCTGCGTATAATGACTCTCTGTACCACCAGCACAGCTCTGCCTATACTGTCTCTCTGTACCACCAGCACAGCTCTGCGTATAATGTCTCTGTACCACCAGCACAGCTCTATACTGTCTCTCTGTACCCCCAGTACAGCTCTGTGTATACTGTCTCTCTGTACCCCCAGTACAGCTCTGTGTATACTGTCTCTCTGTACCCCCAGTACAGCTCTGCGTATACTGTCTCTCTGTACCACCAGTACAGCTCTGCGTATAATGTCTCTCTGTACCACCAGCACAGCTCTACGTATACTGTCTCTCTGTACCCCCAGTACAGCTCTGTGTATACTGTCTCTCTGTACCCCAGTACAGCTCTGTGTATACTGTCTCTCTGTACCACCAGTACAGCTCTGCGTATACTGTCTCTCTGTACCACCAGTACAGCTCTGCGTATAATGTCTCTCTGTACCACCAGTACAGCTCTGCGTATACTGTCTCTCTGTACCACCAGTACAGCTCTGCGTATAATGTCTCTCTGTACCACCAGTGGAGCTCTGTGTATACTGACAAAACGATTCAAATCAAGAATTGATGAAAAGGAATCACACCTGTCTCTGGTAAGAAATGAAGGCCCAATGACAGTGCTTGTATCTTATCCTGATTTTACTTGTATGTGGATTACATTAGAAACACCAGTACCATCCATACTCATATTCCCATTGCCAGCTAGGGCAGAGAAAATGTCAAGATGAGAAATTCCCATCCCATTCATACTCAGGTAGTTACCGGAGCATTGCCAGGTGCGCTCTGGCAGTTCCACTCCTCGGCACGCAGTTAGGTGCACGCGCAGGCGCATTCTATCGTGGAATGTTGCACAGAATGCAGTGACGCAGATGTACATCTGACTGGCGCTTGGGGCATGCGCAATGCGTATAAATGGGCGCTGCGGTTTACTCACTTTGCATAGTGATCGATGCTACTCATGCCTGATGCTGAGATTTACTTTCCTGCCTTTTCAGAATGCCCATAAAAATAAGCATGAAAATGAGCTGCAACTCCAAATCAAACCACAACAATGGCAGGAAATATTAACAGCATATAAAGGAACAACTAACTGTACCAACATATAGAAGTGCAAACCAAAATCACCCATAGATGGTTCTTAATGCCTAAGAGAATAAATCAAATCAACCCACAATATCCCTCACAATACTCGAGACAAGGAACACTTCTACATACAATATGTGCTGGAAGTGCCCATCAGTAAAACCCTTCCGGGCAGAGGTCTTCAACCTAATTAAAAACAAACTAGGATGGAACTTACCTGCACAACCTCAAATAGCAACTTTATCCACCCGGCACGTCATCTACAAATAAAAAGCTATTATTTCACTTGTTTAATACAGCCTTCTCCCTCATAGCAAAACTCTGGAAACAACCCACTACTCCAAACATACAACACTTAATTCAGCAAGTCAACTTCAGAGCGACAATGGAGAGAATGTCAGCTACCACACTTGTCCGCAAAAGTAAATTGGCCTTAAGGTCCCCATACAGGTTAAGATTCGCTAGCTTGGGATATCTTCACCCGATATCCCCACCTACGGGTGGGCGATATCGGGGAACGTTTAGGCTATTATAATGGCGGCAATGGGGCAATCGGTTCGGGGACCGCATTAACGAGCCGATGCGGCCCCAATCCAACTGAATATTTTTAACCAGCCTGTCACAACCTCAGGGCCGTCTTGTTATGTCACACAGCCTGATCGATATCTGGGCAATTTCAGGCCAGATATCGGTCGGGTATGGCCGTCGGTTCTGCCCCTACACGGGCCGATAAGCTGCCGAATCAGTCCAAGGTATTTTCAGGACCGATATCGGCAGCTACAATCGGCCCGTGTATGGGGACCTTAACTATGGATCCCTGGCTCCAAGAACAATTATCAAACAATGTATAAAATCCTTCTAATTTTCCCAACACACCTGCCTCCTCTATCACACCACCCAAATTTAGGTACTGTGTGAAAAAACCATGAGTATATATGTATAATTATACCTTTTTTTCTGATAATTGTGTAAAAGCTATGTTTTCAATGATGCAATAATGTTAAATAACTCAAATATTATGAGTTAAAAAAAATAAATAAATGAGCACTCACTGGCGTTTTCAAGTGTCATGGTAGGAGATGTAAACGGTGCCCTTTAATACCATCATGGAATTTTCTATTGGCAGAGTTATGTTTAAATGGACTGTAAAACAACACATGTAGTGTGCGCATTCATCTGCCCCTGCCAGCTGGTATATATAGGTAGCTATATTGGCTCAGTGGGCTGTGGGGTTGCCAAACACATAAATAATATTTGCAAGAAAAAAGACAAACCATAGCGTCTCTAGGCACCTCCTTCAGGCACACAATAGTCATCCATCGGGCCTGAAATGTGTGGTTATTAAACATATAGATTGTAAGCTCAACAGGGCAGGGACCTCCATCCTCTTGTGTCTTTGACTCTTAACCTATTGCAACTGTAGCTTGTATTTATTTATTTATTTGTTTTTATTGTTATACTTTGTATTTATCTATTTTTATCTTAATAACCCCCTGTTTGTATTAATCTATTCTACTGTACAGCACTGCGTACATAAGTAGCGCTTATATATAAACATACACATACACACATACATACACACATACATACACACACACACACATACATACATATATACATACACAGATACATACATACACAGATACATACACACACACACACACACATACACACACACATACACACATACATACACACACACACACACACATACATACATACATACATACACACATACATACACACATACATACATACATACATACATACATACATACACACATACATACACACACACATACACACATACATACACACATACATACACACACATACACACACATACATACACACACATACACACACATACACACATACACACACATACACACATACATACACACACATACATACACACATACATACACACACACATACACACATACATACACACATACATACACACACACACACATACATACATACATACATACATACATACATATAAGCCATAAACAGAAAGGTGCCTTCAGTGTATCGTGTTTGTACATTTAATTTACAACTTCATGATTTGATTTGCAGCCTTTAATTGATTTAATATATCATTAAATGTAACAATGTTATATTTTATATTTTAGGAAATATTTATTGCAGGTATATATTTTAGATTCATTTATCTTTTATATAAATTCATTAATTTGTTATTGCAATCAATGCAATTGGAAGAATTTATATACTTGTGATAACTGATTTTGTTATTTATTATTATATACAGGTATGGGACCTTTTACCAGAATGCTCGAGACCTGGGGTTTTCTGTATAAGGTAACTTTCCGTAATTTGGATCTCCATAACTTAAATCTGCTAAAAATCATTTAAACATTGAATAAACCCAATAGGGCTGTTCTGCCCCCAATAAGGGGTAATTATATCTTAGTTGGGATCAGTTACATGGTACTGTTTTATTACTACATAGAAAAAGGAAATCAGTTTTAAAATTCTGAATTATTGCTTAAAATGGAGTCTATGGGAGACAGGCTTTCCATAATTCAGAGCTTTCTGGATAATGGGTTTCCGGATAAGGGATCCCATACCTGTATTAGTATGTCTTGCAATCCAAAATTGCACTGCATGTGTGTAAATAAATGACCCCTGTGTGTTCCTTGGTATACAATGTCTGCATTAATCTTAATAACTATTGCACTGGAAACAACATTTGTGGCTTTTTGGTTGCAAGACATACTAATACAGGTATGGGATCCCTTATCCGGAAACCCATTATCCAGAAAGCTCTGAATTATGGAAAGCCTGTCTCCCATAGACTCCATTTAAGCAAATAATTCAGAATTTTAAAAACTGATTTCCTTTTTCTATGTAGTAATAAAACAGTACCATGTAACTGATCCCCAACTAAGATATAATTACCCCTTATTGGGGGCAGAACAGCCCTATTGGGTTTATTCAATGTAAATGATTTTTAGCAGATTTAAGTTATGGAGATCCAAATTACGGAAAGTTACCTTATACAGAAAACCCCAGGTCTCGAGCATTCTGGGTAAAAGGTCCCATACCTGTATATAATAATAAATAACAAAATCAGTTATCACAAGTATATAAATTCTTCCAATTGCATTGATTGCAATAACAAATTAATGAATTTATATAAAAGATAAATGAATCTAAAATATAATACCTGCAATAAATATTTCCTAAAATATAAATATAACATTGTTACATTTAATGATATATTAAATCAATTAAAGGCTGCAAATCAAATCATGAAGTTGTAAATTAAATGTACAAACACGATACACTGAAGGCACCTTTCTGTTTATGGCTTATATGTATGTATGTATGTATGTATGTATGTGTGTATGTATGTGTGTATGTATGTGTGTATGTGTGTGTGTATGTGTATGTGTGTATGTATGTGTGTGTGTATGTATGTGTGTGTATGTGTGTGTATGTATGTGTGTGTGTGTGTGTGTGTATGTATGTGGTGTATGTGTGTAATGTGTGTGTGTATGTATGTGTGTGTTGTATGTGTGTATGTATGTGTGTATGTGTGTATGTGTGTATGTATGTATGTATGTATGTATGTATGTATGGTGTATGTATGTGTGTATGTATGTATTTGTATTGTGTGTGTGTGTGTATGTATGTGTGATGTGTGTGTGTATGTGTGTGTGTTGTGTATGTATCTGTGTATGTTATGTATCTGTGTATGTATATATGTATGATGTGTGTGTGTGTGTATGTATGTGTGATGTATGTGTATGTGTATGTTTATATATAAAGCGCTACTTATGTACGCAGTGCTGTACAGTAGAATAGATTAATACAAACAGGGGTTATTAAGATAAAAATAGATAAATACAAAGTATAACAATAAAAACAAATAAATAAATAAATACAAGCTACAGTTGCAATAGGTTAAGAGTCAAAGACACAAGAGGATGGAGGTCCCTGCCCTGTTGAGCTTACAATCTATATGTTTAATAACCACACATTTCAGGCCCGATGGATGACTATTGTGTGCCTGAAGGAGGTGCCTAGAGACGCTATGGTTTGTCTTTTTTCTTGCAAATATTATTTATGTGTTTGGCAACCCCACAGCCCACTGAGCCAATATAGCTACCTATATATACCAGCTGGCAGGGGCAGATGAATGCGCACACTACATGTGTTGTTTTACAGTCCATTTAAACATAACTCTGCCAATAGAAAATTCCATGATGGTATTAAAGGGCACCGTTTACATCTCCTACCATGACACTTGAAAACGCCAGTGAGTGCTCATTTATTTATTTTTTTAACTCATAATATTTGAGTTATTTAACATTATTGCATCATTGAAAACATAGCTTTTACACAATTATCAGAAAAAAAGGTATAATTATACATATATACTCATGGTTTTTTCACACAGTACCTAAATTTGGTGGTGTGATAGAGGAGGCAGGTGTGTTGGGAAAATTAGAAGGATTTTATACATTGTTTGATAATTGTTCTTGGAGCCAGGGATCCCATAGTTAAGGTCCCCATACACGGGCCGATTGTAGCTGCCGATATCGGTCCTGAAAATACCTTGACTGATTCGGCAGCTTATCGGCCCGTTAGGGGCAGAACCGACGGCCATACCCGACCGATATCTGGCCTGAAATTGCCCAGATTATCGATCAGGCTGTGTGACATAACAAGACGGCCCTGAGGTTGTGACAGGCTGGTTAAAATATTCAGTTGGATTGGGGGCCGCATCGGCTCGTTAATGCGGTCCCCGAACCGATTGCCCCATTGCCGCCATTATAATAGCCTAAACGTTCCCCGATATCGCCCAACCCGTAGGTGGGATATCGGGTGAAGATATCCCAAGCTAGCGAATCTTAACCTGTATGGGACCTTAAGGCCAATTTACTTTTGCGGACAAGTGTGGTAGCTGACATTCTCTCCATTGTCGCTCTGAAGTTGACTTGCTGAATTAAGTGTTGTATGTTTGGAGTAGTGGTTGTTTCCAGAGTTTTGCTATGAGGGAGAAGGCTGTATTAAACAAGTGAAATAATAGCTTTTTATTTGTAGATGACGTGCCGGGTGGATAAAGTTGCTATTTGAGGTTGTGCAGGTAAGTTCCATCCTAGTTTGTTTTTAATTAGGTTGAAGACCTCTGCCCGGAAGGGTTTTACTGATGGGCACTTCCAGCACATATTGTATGTAGAAGTGTTCCTTGTCTCGAGTATTGTGAGGGATATTGGGTTGATTTGATTTATTCTCTTAGGCATTAAGAACCATCTATGGGTGATTTTGGTTTGCACTTCTATATGTTTGTACAGTTAGTTGTTCCTTTATATGCTGTTAATATTTCCTGCCATTGTTGTGGTTTGATTTGGAGTTGCAGCTCATTTTCATGCTTATTTTTATGGGCATTCTGAAAAGGCAGGAAAGTAAATCTCAGCATCAGGCATGAGTAGCATCGATCACTATGCAAAGTGAGTAAAACCGCAGCGCCCATTTATACGCATTGCGCATGCCCCAAGCGCCAGTCAGATGTACATCTGCGTCACTGCATTCTGTGCACATTCCACGATAGAATGCGCCTGCGCGTGCACCTAACTGCGTGCCGAGGAGTGGAACTGCCAGAGCGCACCTGGCAATGCTCCGGTAACTACCTGAGTATGAATGGGATGGGAATTTCTCATCTTGACATTTTCTCTGCCCTAGCTGGCAATGGGAATATGAGTATGGATGGTACTGGTGTTTCTAATGTAATCCACATACAAGTAAAATCAGGATAAGATACAAGCACTGTCATTGGGCCTTCATTTCTTACCAGAGACAGGTGTGATTCCTTTTCATCAATTCTTGATTTGAATCGTTTTGTCAGTATACACAGAGCTCCACTGGTGTACAGAGAGACATTATACGCAGAGCTGTACTGGTGGTACAGAGAGACAGTATACGCAGAGCTGTACTGGGTACAGAGAGACATTATACGCAGAGCTGTACTGGTGGTACAGAGAGACAGTATACGCAGAGCTGTACTGGTGGTACAGAGAGACAGTATACACAGAGCTGTACTGGGGGTACAGAGAGACAGTATACACAGAGCTGTACTGGGTACAGAGAGACAGTATACGTAGAGCTGTGCTGGTGGGTACAGAGAGACATTATACGCAGAGCTGTACTGGTGGTACAGAGAGACAGTATACGCAGAGCTGTACTGGGGGTACAGAGAGACAGTATACACAGAGCTGTACTGGGGGTACAGAGAGACAGTATCTGTACACAGAGAGCAGTATACGCAGTAGCTTGCTGGGGTACAGAGAGACATTATACGCAGAGCTGTGCTGGTGGTACAGAGAGACAGTATAGGCAGAGCTGTGCTGGTGGTACAGAGAGTCATTATACGCAGAGCTGTGCTGGTGGTACAGAGAGACAGTATAGGCAGAGCTGTACTGGGGGTACAGAGAGACAGTATACGCAGAGCTGTGCTGGTGGTACAGAGAGTCATTATACGCAGAGCTGTGCTGGTGGTACAGAGAGACAGTATAGGCAGAGCTGTACTGGGGGTACAGAGAGACAGTATACACAGAGCTGTACTGGGGGTACAGAGAGACAGTATACGCAGAGCTGTACTGGGGGTACAGAGACAGTATACGCAGAGCTGTACTGGAGGTACAGAGAGACAGTATACGCAGAGCTGTACTGGGGGTACAGAGAGACAGTATACGCAGAGCTGTACTGGGGTACAGAGAGACAGTATACGCAGAGCTGTACTGGGGGTACAGAGAGACAGTATACGCAGAGCTGTACTGGGGTACAGAGAGACAGTATACACAGAGCTGGGGTACAGAGAGACAGTATACGCAGAGCTGTACTGGGGTACAGAGAGACAGTATACACAGAGCTGAACTGGGGGTACAGAGAGACAGTATACGCAGAGCTGTACTGGGGTACAGAGACAGTATACGCAGAGCTGTACTGGAGGTAAGAGAGACAGTATACGCAGAGCTGTTACTGGGGGTACAGAGAGACAGTATCACAGAGCTGTACTGGGGGTACAGAGAGACAGTATACGCAGAGCTGTACTGGAGGTACAGAGAGACAGTATACGCAGAGCTGAACTGGGGTACAGAGAGACAGTATACACAGAGCTGTACTGGAGGTACAGAGAGACAGTATACCCAGAGCTGTACTGGGGTACAGAGAGACAGTATACACAGAGCTGTACTGGGGGTACAGAGAGACAGTATACGTAGCTGTACTGGTGGTACAGAGAGACAGTATACGGAGAGCTGTACTGGGGTACAGAGAGACAGTATACACAGAGCTGTACTGGGGGTACAGAGAGACAGTATACACAGAGCTGTACTGGGGTACAGAGAGACAGTATACGCAGAGCTGTGCTGGTGGTACAGAGACATTATACGCAGAGCTGCACTGGGGGTACAGAGAGACAGTATACACAGAGCTGTACTGGGGGTACAGAGAGACAGTATACACAGAGCTGTACTGGGGGTACAGAGAGACAGTTACACAGAGCTGTGCTGGTGGTACAGAGAGACAGTATACGCAGAGCTGTGCTGGTGGTACAGAGAGTCATTATACGCAGAGCTGTGCTGTGGTACAGAGAGACAGTATAGGCAGAGCTGTGCTGGTGGTACAGAGAGACAGTATAGGCAGAGCTGTACTGGGGGTACAGAGAGACAGTATACACAGAGCTGTACTGGGGTACAGAGAGACAGTATACGCAGAGCTGTACTGGGGGTACAGAGACAGTATACGCAGAGCTGTACTGGAGGTACAGAGAGACAGTATACGCAGAGCTGTACTGGGGGTACAGAGAGACAGTATACACAGAGCTGTACTGGGGTACAGAGAGACAGTATAGGCAGAGCTGTGCTGGGGGTAAAGAGAGACAGTATACGCAGAGCTGTACTGGGGGTACAGAGAGACAGTATACGCAGAGCTGTACTGGTGGTACAGAGAGACAGTATACGCAGAGCTGTACTGGGGTACAGAGAGACAGTATAGGCAGAGCTGTGCTGGGGTAAAGAGAGACAGTATACGCAGAGCTGTACTGGGGTACAGAGAGACAGTATACGCAGAGCTGTACTGGGGGTACAGAGAGACAGTATAGGCAGAGCTGTGCTGGTGGTACAGAGAGACAGTATAAGCAGAGCTGAACTGGAGGTACAGAGACAGTATACGCAGAGCTGTACTGTGGTTCAAAAAGACAGTATACGCAGAGCTGTACTGGGGTACAGAGAGACAGTATACGCAGAGCTGTACTGTGGTACGCAGAGCTGTACTGGGGGTACAGAGAGACAGTATACGCAGAGCAGTACAAAAGACAGTATACGCAGAGCTGTCTGTGTGGTTCAAAAAGACAGTATACGCAGAGCTGTACTGGGGTACAGAGAGACAGTATACGCAGAGCTGTACTGTGGTTCAAAAAGACAGTATACGCAGAGCTGTACTGGGGGTACAGAGAGACAGTATACGCAGAGCTATACTGTGGTTAAAAAAGACAGTATACGCAGAGCTGTACTGGGGGTACAGAGAGACAGTTATACGCAGAGCTGTACTGTGGTACAAAAAGACAGTATACGCAGAGCTGTACTGTGGTACAAAAAGACAGTATACGCAGAGCTGTACTGGGGGTACAGAGAGACAGTATACGCAGAGCTATACTGTGGTTAAAAAAGACAGTATACGCAGAGCTGTACTGGGGGTACAGAGAGACAGTATACGCAGAGCTGTACTGGGGGTACAGAGAGACAGTATAAGCAGAGCTGTACTGTGGTAAAAAGACAGTATACGCAGAGCTTGTACTGGGGTACAGAGAGACAGTATAACGCAGAGCTGTACTGTGGTACAAAAAGACAGTATACGCAGAGCTGTACTGGGGGTACAGAGAGACAGTATACGCAGAGCTGTAGTGGTGGAACAAAGAGACAGTATACGCAGAGCTGTACTGGTGGTACAGACAAAGTGTACGCAGAGCTGCACTGGTGGTACAGAGAGACAGTATACGCAGAGCTATACTGGTGGTACAGAGAGAAAGTATACGCAGAGCTGTACTGGGGGTACAGAGAGACAGTATACGCAGAGCTGTACTGGGGGTACAGAGAGACAGTATACGTAGAGCTATACTGGGGGGGTACAGAGAGACAGTATACGTAGAGCTGAACTGGGGGTACAGAGAGACAGTATACACAGAGCTGTACTGGGGAACAGAGAGACAGTATACGCAGAGCTGTACTGGGGGTACAGAGAGACAGTATACGTACAGCTGTACTGGGGGTACAGAGAGACAGTATACGCAGAGCTGCACTGGTGGTACAGAGAGACAGATACACAGAGCTGTACTGTGGTACAAAAAGACAGTATACGCAGAGCTGTACTGGGGGTACAAAAAGACAGTATACGCAGAGCTGTACGGGGGGTACAGAGAGACAGTATACACAGAGCTGTACTGGGGTACAGAGAGACAGTATACGCAGAGCTATACTGGGGGTACAGAGAGACAGTATACGCAGAGCTGTACTGTGGTAGAAAAAGACAGTATACGCAGAGCTGTAGTGGTGGAACAAAGAGACAGTATACGCAGAGCTGTACTGGTGTACAGACAGAAAGTGTACGCAGAGCTGTACTGGGGGTACAGAGAGACAGTATACGCAGAGCTATACTGGTGGTACAGAGAGACAGTATACGCAGAGCTATACTGGTGGTACAGAGAGACAGTATACACAGAGCTGTACTGGTGGTACAGAGAGACAGTATACACAGAGCTGTACTGGTGGTACAGAGAGACAGTATACACAGAGCTATACTGGTGGTACAGAGAGACAGTATAAACAGAGCTGTACTGGGGGTACAGAGAGACAGTATAGGCAGAGCTGTACTGTGGTACAAAAAGACAGTATACGCAGAGCTGTACTGGGGGTACAGAGAGACAGTATACGCAGAGCTGTACTGTGGTACAAAAAGACAGTATACGCAGAGCTGTACTGGGGTACAGAGAGACAGTATACGTAGAGCTGTACTGGTGGTACAGAGAGACAGTATACGCAGAGCTGTACTGTGGTACAAAAAGACAGTATACGCAGAGCTGTACTGGGGGTACAGAGAGACAGTATACGCAGAGCTGTACTGTGGTACAAAAAGGACAGTATACGCAGAGCTGTACTGTGGTTCAAAAGGACAGTATACGCAGAGCTGTATTGGGGGTACAGAGAGACAGTATACGCAGAGCTGTACTGTGGTTCAAAAAGACAGTATACGCAGAGCTGTAGTGGTGGTACAGTGAGACAGTATACGCAGAGCTCTACTGGTGGTACAGAGAGACAGTAACGTAGAGCTGTACTGGTGGTACAGAGAGACAGTATACGCAGAGCTGTACTGTGGGTACAAAAAGACATTATACGCAGAGCTGTACTGGGGGTACAGAGAGACAGTATACGCAAAGCTGTATTGTGGTACAAAAAGAACAGTATACGCAGAGCTGTATTGGGGGTACAGAGAGACAGTATACGCAGAGCTGTACTGTGGTTCAAAAAGACAGTATATGCAGAGCTGTACTGGGGGTACAGAGAGACAGTATACGCAGAGCTGTACTGTGTACAAAGACAGTATACGCAGAGCTGTACTGGGGGTACAGAGAGACAGTATACGCAGAGCTGTACTGTGGTACAAAAAGACAGTATACGCAGAGCTGTACTGGGGGTACAGGGAGACAGTATACGCAGAGCTGTACTGTGGTACAAAAAGACAGTATACGCAGAGCTGTACTGGGGGTACAGAGAGACAGTATACGCAGAGCTGTACTGTGGAACAAAAAGACAGTATACGCAGAGCTGTACTGGGGGTAGAGAGAGACAGTATACGCAGAGCTGTACTGTGGTACAAAAAGACAGTATACGCAGAGCTGTACTGGGGGTAGAGAGAGACAGTATACGCAGAGCTGTACTGTGGTACAAAAAGACAGTATACGCAGAGCTGTACTGGGGTAGAGAGAGACAGTATACGCAGAGCTGTACTGTGGTACAAAAAGACAGTATACGCAGAGCTACCTGTACTGTGGTACAAAAAGACAGTATACGCAGAGCTGTACTGGGGTACAGAGAGACAGTATACGCAGAACTGTACTGTGGTACAAAAAGACAGTATACGCAGAGCTGTAGTGGTGGAACAAAGAGAGACAGTATACGCAGAGCTGTACTGGGGTACAGAGAGACAGTATACGCAGAGCTGTACTGTGGTACAAAAGACAGTATACGCAGAGCTGTAGTGGTGGAACAAAGAGACAGTATACGCAGAGCTGTACTGGTGGTACAGAGAGACAGTATACGCAGAGCTATACTGTGGTACAGAGAGAAAGTATACGCAGAGCTGTACTGTGGTACAAAAAGACAGTATACGCAGAGCTATACTGGTGGTACAGAGAGAAAGTATACGCAGAGCTGTACTGGGGGTACAGAGAGACAGTATACGCAGAGCTGTACTGTACTGGGGGTACAGAGAGACAGTATACACAGAGCTGTACTGGGGGTACAGAGAGACAGTATACGCAGAGCTGTACTGGGGGTACAGAGAGACAGTATACGCAGAGCACTGGGGGTACAGAAGACAGTATACGTAGAGCTGTACTGGTACAGAGAGAGACAGTAGTGTAGCTGTACTGGGGGGTACAGAGAGACAGTATACACAGAGCTGTACTGGGTACAGAGAGACGTATACACAGAGCTGTACTGGTGGTACAGAGAGACAGTATACGCAGAGCTGTACTGGGGGTACAGAGAGACAGTATACACAGAGCTGCACTGGTGTACAGAGAGACAGTATACACAGAGCTGTACTGGTGGTACAGAGAGACAGTATACGCACAGCTGTACTGGGGGTACAGAGAGAAAGTATACACAGAGCTGTACTGGTGGTACAGAGAGACAGTATACGCAGAGCTGTACTGGTGGTACAGAGAGACAGTATACGCAGAGCTGTAGGGGGTACAGAGAGACAGTATACGCAGAGCTGTACTGGTGGTACAGAGAGACAGTATACGCACAGCTGTACTGGGGGTACAGAGAGAAAGTATACACAGAGCTGTACTGGTGGTACAGAGAGACAGTATAGGCAGAGCTGTACTGGGGTACAGAGAGACAGTATACGCAGAGCTGTACTGTGTTATACGCAGAGCTGTACTGGGGTAAAAGACAGTATACGCAGAGCTGTACTGGGGGTACAGAGAGACAGTATACGCAGAGCTGTACTGGGGGTACAAAAAGACAGTATACGCAGAGCTATACTGGTGGTACAGAGAGAAAGTATACGCAGAGCTGTACTGGTACAAAAAGACAGTATACGCAGAAGCTATACTGGTGGTACAGAGAGAAAAGTATACGCAGAGCTGTACTGGGGGTACAGAGAGACAGTATACGCAGAGCAGTATACACAGAGCTGTACTGGTGGTACAGAGAGACAGTATACGTAGAGCTGTACTGGGGGTACAGAGAGACAGTATACACAGAGCTGTACTGGGGTACAGAGAGACAGTATACACAGAGCTGTACTGGTGGTACAGAGAGACAGTATACACAGAGCTGTACTGTGGTACAGAGAGGACAGTATAAACAGAGCTGTACTGGGGGTACAGAGAGAGACAGAGCTGTACTGGGGTACAGAGAGACAGTATAACAGAGAGAAGACAGTATACGCAGAGCTGTACTGGGTACAAAAAGACAGTATACGCAGAGCTGTAGTGGTGGTACAGAGAGACAGTATACACAGAGCTGTACTGGTGGTACAGAGAGACAGTATACGTAGAGCTCTACTGTGGTACAGAGAGACAGTATACGCAGAGCTGTACTGTGGTACAAAAAGACAGTATACGCAGAGCTGTAGTGGTAGCACAGAGAGACAGTATACACAGAGCTTTACTGGTGGTACAGAGAGACAGTATACACAGAGCTATACTGGTGGTACAGAGAGACAGTATAAACAGAGCTGTACTGGGGTACAAAGAGACAGTATACGCAGAGCTGTACTGGTGGTACAGAGAGAAAGTATACACAGAGCTAACTGGGTAGAAAAAGACAGTATACGCTACTGGGGGTAGGTATACGCAGAGCTGTACACAGTATACGCAGAGCTGTAAAAAGACAGTATAACGCAGAGCTGTACTGGGGTACAGAGAGACAGTATACGCAGAGCACTGTGGTACAGCAGCAGCTGTACTGGGGGTACAGAGAGACAGTATACGCAGAGCTGTACTGTGGTACAAAAAGACAGTTACGCAGGCTGTAGAGACAGTATACGCAGAGCTGTATTGGGGGTACAGAGAGACAGTATACGCAGAGCTGTACTGTGGTTCAAAAAGACAGTATACGCAGAGCTGTACTGGGGGTAGAGAGAGACAGTATACGCAGAGCTGTACTGTGGTACAAAAAGACAGTATACGCAGAGCTGTACTGGGGTACAGAGAGACAGTATACGCAGAGCTGTACTGTGGTACAAAAAGACAGTATACGCAGAGCTGTAGTGGGGAACAAAGAGACAGTATACGCAGAGCTGGACTGGGGTACAGAGAGAAAGTATACGCAGAGCTGTACTGTGGTACAAAAAGACAGTATACGCAGAGCTGTAGTGGTGGAACAAAGACAGTATACGCAGAGCTGTACTGGTGGTACAGCCAGAAAGTGTATGCAGAGCTGCACTGGTGGTACGAGAAAGTATACGCAGAGCTATACTGGTGGTACAGAGAGAAAGTATACCAGAGCTGTACTGGGGTACAGAAGACAGTATACGCAGAGCTCTTACTGGTGTACAGAGAGACAGTATACGCAGAGCTGTACTGGGGCTACAGTGAGACAGGTATACGCAGAGCTGTAGTACAGGGACAGTATACGCAGAGCTGTAGTGGTGGTACAGTGAGACAGTATAACGCAGAGCTGTAGTGGTGGTACAGTGAGACAGTATACGCAGAGCTGTAGTGGTGGTACAGTGAGACAGTATACGCAGAGCTGTAGTGGTGTACAGTGAGACAGTATACGCAGAGCTGTGCTGGTGTACAGAGAGAAAGTATACGCAGAGCTGTACTGTGGTACAAAAAGACAGTATACGCAGAGCTGTACTGGGGGTACAGAGAGACAGTATACGCAGAGCTGTACTGGGGGTAGAAAAAGACAGTATACGCAGAGCTGTACTGTAGACATATACGCAGAGCTGTACTGGGGGTACAGAGAGACAGTATACGCAGAGCTGTACTGTGGTACAAAAAGACAGTATACGCAGAGCTGTACTGGGGTACAGAGAGACAGTATACGCAGAGCTGTACTGTGGTACAAAAAGACAGTATACGCAGAGCTGTAGACAGATACGCAGAGCTGTACAAAAAGACAGTATACGCAGGCAGAGCTGTATTGGGGGTACAGAGAGACAGTATACGCCAGAGCTGTACTGTGGTTCAAAAAGACAGTATACGCAGAGCTGTACTGGGGGTGACAGTATACGCAGAGCTGTACAAAAAGACAGTATACGCAGAGCTGTACTTACAGAGAGACAGTATACGCAGAGCTGTACTGTGGTATAAAAAGACAGTATACGCAGAGCTGTAGTGGTACAAGAACAGTATACGAGAAGAGACAGTATACGCAGAGCTGTACTGTGGTTCAAAAAGACAGTATACGCAGAGCTGTACTGGGGGTAGAGAGAGACAGTTATACGCAGACCCTGTACTGTGGTACAAAAAGACAGTATACGCAGAGCTGTACTGGGGATACAGAGAGACAGTATACGCCAGAGCTGTACTGTGGTACAAAAAGACAGTATACGCAGAGCTGTAGTGGTGGAACAAAGAGACAGTATACGCAGAGCTGGACTGGGGTACAAAAAGACAGTATACGCAGAGCTGTACTGTGGTTCAAAAGACAGTATACGCAGAGCTGTACTGGGGGTAGAGAGAGACAGTATACGCAGAGCTGTAGTGGTGGAACAAAAAGACAGTATACGCAGAGCTGGACTGGGGGTACAGAGAGACAGTATACGCAGAGCTGTACTGTGGTACAAAAAGACAGTATACGCAGAGCTGTAGTGTGGAACAAAGACAGTATACGCAGAGCTGTACTGTGGTACAGACAGAAAGTGTACGCAGAGCTGCACTGGTGGTACAGAGAAAGTAACGCAGAGCTATACTGGTGGTACAGAGAGAAAGTATACGCAGAGCTGTACTGGGGGTACAGAGAGACAGTATACGCAGAGCTCTACTGGTGGTGTATACGCAGAGCTGTACTGGGGGTACAGAGAGACAGTATACGCAGAGCTGTACTGGGGGTACAGAGAGACAGTATACGCAGAGCTCTACTGGTGGTACAGAGAGACAGTATACGCAGACTGGGGGTACAGTGAGACAGTATACGCAGAGCTATACTGGTGGTACAGAGAGACAGTAACGCAGAGCTGTAGTGGGGTACAGTGAGACAGTATACGCAGAGCTGTAGTGGTGGTACAGTGAGACAGTATACGCAGAGCTGTAGTGGTGGTACAGTGAGACAGTTATACGCAGAGCTGAGTGGTGGTACAGTGAGACAGTATACGCAGAGCTGTGCTGGTGGTACAGAGAGAAAGTATACGCAGAGCTGTACTGTGGTACAAAAAGACAGTATACGCAGAGCTGTACTGGGGTACAGAGAGACAGTATACGCAGAGCTGTACTGGGGGTAGAAAAAGACAGTATACGCAGAGCTGTACTGGGGTAGAAAAAGACAGTATACGCAGAGCTGTACTGGGGGTACAGAGAGACAGTATACGCAGAGCTGTACTGTGGTACAAAAAGGAGATTTGTTTCACTTACCGTTAAATCCTTTTCTCGTAGTCCCGTCACGGCAGCACAGGGCACCCTTGGTTAATACCATCTTCCGTCTAGGAGGCAGGATGGATATGCAAGAATCGGGAGGAGTCTGTAGTGACTCCCCTTCCTGGTATTGACCCCTCCCCTATCAGTTTCCATTATCCTAGCCATCTTAGAGTTGTGAGTATAGTATAGTAAAGTTAGCTAGTAGAGGGTTGGGAACTCCCTGTGCTGCCGTGACGGGACTACGAGAAAAGGATTTAACGGTAAGTGAAACAAATCTCCTTTTCTCCGTACGTCCCTAGGCAGCACAGGGCACCCTTGGGTAGAGTCCCAAAGCAGAGAGATAGAGGGTGGGTGAAACAGGTAAAGTGTTAGCAAATAAGAAGAGGGTGTAAAGGCACTAACATGGCCCCGGACCCTAACTTGAAGTAACCGTTTGTAGAACTTTTCTTCCAAAGGCTGCATCTGCTGATGCGTAAACATTGAACTGGTAAAACCTAGTGAAGGTGTGCAAAGATGCCCAAGTGGCTGCTTTGCATATTTGTTCCATAGAGGCTTGGTTATGGAGAGCCCAGGATGTACTAAGGCCTCTAGTAGAGTGTGCTGATACTTTGAATGGGATTTCTAAGTCCCTTGATCTGTAAACCATGGTAATTAAGTCCTTGATCCATCTTGCAATGGATATTTTGGTGGCCCTATTACCTTGATGTCGATTTCCATACAAAAGAAACAGTGCTTCCGACTTTCTGATATTCCCGGTTCTGTGTATATAGAATTTTAAGGCCCTTACCACATCTAGGTTGTGAAGTAGTCGTTCCTTCCCATTGGCCGGGTTTGGGCAAAGGGAAGGTAGAACAATTTCCTGGTTGAGGTGGAATTCTGATGCCACCTTGGGTCTGAATGAAGGTACCGTTCGAAGTACCACTTTGTCTTGGTGAAATATACAGAATGGGGGTTTGTGGGAGAGGGCTCCCATCTCCGATACTCTTCTAGCTGAGGATATTGCTACTAGAAACGCTGTTTTCCATGTCAGTAATTTTAGGCTGATTGATGCCATAGGCTCAAAGGGTGGTTCTTGTAATGCTCTCAGTATGATGTTTAGGTTCCATGGCGGTATGGGTTGTCTGTATGGAGGTCTTATGTTTCCAGCTGCCTGAATAAAGGTTCTCACGTCTGGGTGAGATGCTATCGGTTTTTGAAAGAGTACCGATAGGGAAGATATTTGAACTTTGAGAGAACTGACTCCCAGTCCCAAGTCGAGGCCTTTTTGGAGGAACTCGAGTATGTGGTGTATTCGGAAATCTGTATAAGACAGTGCCCTTTGGTTACACCAGGAGATATAAGTGAGCCAGACTCGATGGTAGGCTACGGATGTGGACTTTTTTCTCGCTTGCATTAGCGTGTTGGTAACTTTGTCTGAGAATCCTTTGTCTCTCCAAATGGAGGTCTCAATAACCATGCCGTCAGGGAAAGCCAGGTTAGGTTGGGATGTTGGCAGGGTCCCTGTAGTAGGAGGTCTGGTCTCCTCGGTAAGTGCCATGGCTGGTCTATCGCCATTTTTCTTAGGTCTGAGAACCATGCCCTGCGGGGCCAGAATGGTGTTATGACTATTGCTGTAGTTTGGAACATCTGGAGTCTCCTCAGGACCGGGTGGATCATGGGATTGGCGGGAAAATGTATACTAGATTGAAATCCCAAGTCGTGGTCATTGCGTCTATCGCTGTGGCTTGCTGGTCCGGTACCTGGAGTAGTATTGAGGTACTTGGTTGTTGTACTTCGTTGCCATGAGGTCTATTTGTGGCTTGCCCCACCGGACCGTGAGTTTGGTGGAATACTTCCTTGTTTAATGACCATTCTCCCGGGTCTAGGGTATTTCGGCTTAGGAAGTCTGCCTCGTTGTTCAACTCCCCTGGTATGTAAACTGCTTGTAGGCGGCAGTCGTTGGACTCTGCCCAGGATAGGATCTTTGTGACTTCTCTCCATGTTTTGATGCTGTGTGTGCCGCCTTGGTGATTGATATATGCGACAGTTGTCGCATTGTCGGATTTGACTTTCACCGGATGGCCTCTTAGGTACCCTTCCCAGTGTTTTAGCGACAGCGCTACGGCTCTGAGTTCCAGAATGTTGATGTGCAGTTTGGTTTCCCGGGGGGACCAAACACCTTGTACGTTTTTGTGTGCGTATACACCTCCCCATCCGGAGAGGCTGGCGTCCGTGGTAACTATGTGCCAGGACTGGACCGAGCACAGTTTTCCTTTTTGAAGGTTCTGCTCCGTGCACCACCAGCGGAGAGATTCTCTTGCTTCCTGGGATAGGGTAATGTATGTTTCGAGATTGTGGTGGACCCCGTGCCATTTCTTTATGAACTCCAACTGTAGAGTTCTCATGTGAAATTGGGCGAAGGGAACCATTTCTATGGCCGAGGTCATTAGGCCTAGGAGCCTCATGCATTTTCTGACTTTTAGATGTGGTTGTGCCATGGTCTGCTTTGCGGCTGTTATGATATTGGCCACTTTTTCTGTTGTCAAGAATACTCTGTGTTGTGTAGCGTCGAACCTGACTCCTAGGAAGACGATGGATTGAGATGGTTGTAGGGAGCTTTTGGTGGGATGTATCTTCCACCCGTGTTCCTCTAGTATTTGTATGCACTCTTGTGTGTCCGAATTTGAAGCTGAGAAGGTCGGGGCTCTGACCAAAATATCGTCTAGATATGGAATTATGCAGAGGTTGAGTTGTCGCATATGTGCTGTCAGTGCTGCCATCACTTTCGTAAATACCCGGGGTGCTGTTGCCAGTCCGAATGGTAGGGCCTGGAATTGGTAGTGGTGTTCTCCTACTGCGAACCTTAGGTATCTTTGGTGGTCCACGTGTATGGGGATGTGTAGATACGCGTCTTTTAAATCGATGGATGTAAAGAAATCTCCTTTTTCTACGTTTGATATGACTGATCTCAGTGACTCCATCTTGAAGGAGGGGACGTGAAGAAAGGTGTTCAACCTCTTGAGGTCTAGAACTGGGCGTAGGGATCCGTCTTTTTTGGGGATCAGGAAGAGGTTTGAATAAAATCCTTGGTGTCTTTGATTTCGTGGTACGGGGGTGATGGTATTGGAGAGTAGGAGTTCTTTGACTGCCTTGAGTACTGGGTCCCTTGTGTTCTTTGAGGTTAGGAAGCGTGGTGGTGGGATTTTCCGAAATTGGAGTTTGTACCCGTCTGTAACTATGTTGTGTACCCATGCGTCGGTAGTGTGTTGGAGCCAGGGCCCCCGGAACTTTAAGAGGCGTCCCCCGACTGTCTCCTCCATTCCGGGGGGGGCTACGGCTTCATTGGTCTTGTTTTTCTTGATTGCCCTTGGTAGGGCGTCTCTGGTAATTCCAGGTTGTCTTCTTTTGGGGACGAAAATTTTTCGTGTTTGGGTTGTAAGACTGGTGTCTGTTTTGGGAGGATGGTCTTCCAAAGGTTGTAGAGCGAAATGGTCGTTTTGCCTGTGTATTTGGTGCTCTGGGTTTCTTGTCCTGGGGTAGGAAGTTGCTCTTTCCTCCTGTGATCTTATTGATTAAGGAGTCCAGTTCGGAACCAAAGAGGGAGGTACCCGAGAACGGGAGTGCCAACAGACTCTTTTTTGAGGCCTGGTCGGCATTCCATGTTTTTAACCAAAGGGCTCGACGAGCACCTACCGAAAGGGCTGATGCTTTAGCTCCTAGCTGAATAATGTCCATGGACGCATCACACAGGAAGTGCACCGCGTTCAATACCTTAGATAGGATTTCCGTTGTATGTTGTTCTTGTGTGGTGGTGGCTAATGCCTCTTCCAACCACAGCACCGCGGTCCTAGCTACGCATGCTGAAGCTATGGAGGGCTTAAATGCTGAAGTGACCGTGGAGAATATGTTTTTTAGCAGATTTTCTGCTTTACGATCCATGGGTCCTTGAATGATGTGCCATCCTCTAGGGGTATAGTGGTGCGCTTAGCTAATCTAGCCACTGGAGCGTCGACCTTGGGAACTACTTCCCATTGCTCTTTGAACGATTGTTCAAATGGGTATAAGGCCTCTAACCTTTTATCTTTGATAAATCGTCTGTCTGGTGCCTTCCATTCCTTTTTTATAATTTCCTGTACGGTTTCATGTACCGGAAAATTCTTTTGTTTCTTTAGGGATGACCCAAACAATTTATCAAGGGTCTTAGTTTCTTTATGTTCTTCTTGAATATCTAACGTAAGGAACATGTCTGAGAGTAGTCCCTGAACTGCCTCTGTCTGTGATTTTTGTGTGGCCCTTGACTCCTGTGGGGGTGTTTCTGAATCATCCCACTCACTTGAGTCTTCTGGTATTGCCCCTTCATCCTCCCCCGATGAGGGTTCTATATCCTCCTCTGTTTGTATGCTTATTTGGGGTGGCTCTTTGGAGCTAGAGGGTACTTGATGTGCCTGTAAATTGGCAAGTTTTTCTATGGAGGCTGACATAGTCATCAGTGATGCCTGGAAGGGTTGGAACCATTCCGGTATGTGATTAGCCACTGTATCAGTGGGGTCTTTGGTCTGTTCATTGTCAGACTTGGTCTTTTTGCCTTTTTGGGCTGGTTGTTTGGCTCTAGGTCTCTTAGCCTGGCCTTTATTTGGTGCTGGGGGAGCTATGTATGCTGCCTCTGACTGACCTTGTACAGGGATGCCATTGTGTGGCCCTGTTAGGTTGTGTAACCGGAGGGTGTGAATAGAAGGGAGAAGTAGTATAAGAAAAGATCCTGACCTCTCCCTCTTTATGCTCTATTCTCTCTGCGATCGCGCAGTAATTATCCCTGGTACCGTTTTGAGCTGAGGCGCTGTGACGTCAGCGCATTTCCTGTTAGCGCTGGCGTGATCGAATTGGGATTGGCGCGTCTCGTAGACTCTCGCGCTATCTTCCGCGTTTACCCGATCGGCGGCCGCCGGGGATACCTGGCTGGCGTTGCCGATGCCGGTAGTGCTGTACGGCAGCGTTGAGGCTTGCCTGGAGGGGTTGTGCTGTGTCCCCCAGTCGCAACGGCCGCGTTAAGGCATGCCTGTGCGAGAGTTAGCAGGGAGCGTTGCTGCTTACCTGTGAATTGAAGCCTGCCTGCGTGGGGTATTAGCAGCGCTGAAGCCTGCCTGTATTAGGCAGCGCTGAAGCATGCCTGTGTGATAGGTATTAGGCAGCGCTGAAGCATGCCTGTGTGGGGATTAGGGCAGCGCTGAAGCATGCCTTGGGAGAGGAGCTGGCAGCGTTGGAGCATGCCTTCTCTCTGTTGTATGCCTCATTTGTTAGCCCACTTAGGTAGCGTTGTAGCATGCCTATGTCGTGTGGTGTTGTAACAATCATAACAAAAAATGAAAATTAAAATAGAAAATAAAAAATAAAAAATAAAAAATAAAACATATATTGAGGGAGCAGAGCTCCCCGAGTCCTACCTCCTAAGAGCAGGATGGAAAAAAACTGATAGGGGAGGGTCAATACCAGGAAGGGGAGTCACTACAGACTCCTCCCGATTCTTGCATATCCATCCTGCCTCCTAGACGGAAGATGGTATTAACCCAAGGGTGCCCTGTGCTGCCTAGGGACGTACGGAGAAAAAGACAGTTATACGCAGAGCTGTACTGGGGGTACAGAGGAGACAGTATACGCAGAGCTGTACTGTGGTACAAAAAGACAGTATACGCAGAGCTGTACTGGGGGTACAGAGAGACAGTATACGCAGAGCTTGTACTGTGGACAAAAAGACAGTATACGCAGAGCTGTACTGTGGTTCAAAAGACAGTATACGCAGAGCTGTATTGGGGTACAGAGAGACAGTTATACGCAGAGCTGTACTGTGGAAAAAGACAGTATACGCAGAGCTGTACTGGGGTACAGTATACGCAGAGCTGTACTGTGGTACAAAAAGACAGTATACGCAGAGCTGTACTGGGTACGAGAGACAGTATACGCAGAGCTGTACTGTGGCTATAAAAAGACAGTATACGCAGGCTGTAGTGGTGGAACAAAGAGGACAGTAATACGCAGAGCTGGACTGGGGGTACAAAAAGACAGTATACGCAGAGCTGTACTGTGGTTCAAAAGACAGTATACGCAGAGCTTACAGAGAGGACAAAGACAGTATACGCAGAGCTGTACTGGGGGATACAGAGAGACAGTATACGCAGAGCTGTACTGTGGTACAAAAAGACAGTATACGCAGAGCTGTACTGGGGGTACAGACAGAAAGTGTACGCAGAGCTGCACTGGTGGTACAGAGAAAGTATACGCAGAGCTATACTGATGGTACAGAGAGAAAGTATACGCAGAGCTGTACTGGGGGTACAGAGAGACAGTATACGCAGGCTTATGGTGGTACACGAGAGACAGTATACGCAGAGCTGTACTGGGGGTACAGAGAGACAGTATACGCAGAGCTGTACTGGGGGTACAGACGAGGGACAGTATAAACAGAGCTGTACTGGGGTATAGAGACAGTATACGCAGAGCTGTACTGTGGTACAAAAAGAGCAGTTATACGCAGAGCTGTAGTGGTGGTACAGTGAGACAGTATACGCAGAGCTCTATGGTACAGAGAGACAGTATAAGCAGAGCTGTACTGTGGTACAAAAAGACAGTAATACGCAGAGCTGTAGTGGTGGTACAGTGAGACAGTATACGCAGAGCTGTAGTGTGGTACAGAGAGACAGTATATACAGAGCTGTAGTGTGGTACAGTGAGAAGTATACGCAGAGCAGTGGTTGGTACAGCTGAGACAGTATACGCAGAGCTGTAGTGGGATACGACAGTATATCGCAGAGCTGTACGTGGGGGTACAGAGAGAAAGTATACGCAGAGCTGTAGTACAGAGGACAGTATACGCAGAGCGCTAGAGACAGTATACGCAGAGCTGTACTGGGGTAGAAAAGACAGTATACGCAGAGCTGTACTGGGGTAGAGAGACAGTATACACAGAGCTGTACTGGGGGTAAAGAGAGACAGTATAACGCAGAGCTGTACTGGGGGTACAGAGAGACAGTATACGCAGACTGCACTGGGGTACAGAGAGACAGTATACGCAGAGCTGTACTGGGTACAGAGAGACAGTATACGCAGAGCTGCACTGGTGGTACAGAGAGACAGCAGAGCTGTACTGGTGGTACAGAGAGACAGTATACGCACAGTGTACTGGGGGTACAGAGAGAAAGTATACACAGAGCTGCACTGGTGGTACAGACGAGACAGTATACACAGAGCTAGTACTGGTGGTACAGAAGACAGTATATACAGAGCTGTACTGTACAGAGAGACAGTATATAACTGGGTACAAGACAGTATACGCAGAGCTGAGTACAGAGAGACAGTATACGCAGAGCTGTACTGGGGGTACAAAAAGACAGTATAACGCAGAGCTGTACTGGGGTACAGAGAGACAGTATACGCAGGAGCTGTACTGGGGGTACAAAAAAGACAGTATACGCAGAGCTGTACTGGGGGGTACAGAGAGACAGTATACGCAGAGCTGTACTGGGGGTACAAAAAGACAGTATACGCAGAGCTGTAGTGGTGGAACAAAGAGACAGTATACGCAGAGCTGTACTGGTGGTACAGACAGAAAGTGTACGCAGAGCTGCACTGGGGGTACAGAGAGACCTACGCAGAGCTATACTGGTGGTACAGAGAGACAGTATACGCAGAGCTGTACTGGGGTACAGAGAGACAGTATACACAGAGCTGTACTGGTGGTTACAGAGAGACAGTATACACAGAGCTGTACTGGTGGTACAGAGGACAGTTAACACAGAGCTATATGGTGGTACAGAGAGACAGTATAAACAGAGCTGTACTGGGGGTACAGAGAGACAGTATACGCAGAGCTGTATACTACAGTATAACAGAGCGTACTGGGGGTACAGAGAGACAGTCATACGCAGAAGCTGTACTGTGGTACAAAAGACAGTATACGCAGAGCTGTAGTGGTGGTACAGAGAGACAGATACACAGAGCTGACTGGTGGTACAGAGAGACAGTATACGCAGAGCTCTACTGGTGGTACAGAGAGACAGTATACGCAGAGCTGTACTGTGGTACAAAAAGACAGTATTATGCAGAGCTGTAGTGGTAGCACAGAGAGACAGTATACACAGAGCTGTACTGGGGGTAGAAAAGACAGTATACGCAGAGCTGTACTGGGGGTAAGAAAAACACAGTATACGCAGAGCGATACTGGGGGTACAGAAGGACAGTATACCAGAGCTGTACTGTGGTACAAAAGACAGTATACGCAGAGCTGTACTGTGGTACAAAAAGACAGTAATACGCAGAGCTGTACTGGGGTACAGAGAGACAGTACAGAGCTGTACTGTGGCTACCAAAAAGACAGTATACGCAGAGCTGTACTGTGGAGACAGTATACGCAGAGCTGTACTGGGGGTAGAGAGACAGTATACGCAGAGCTGTACTGGTGGTACAGAGAGACAGTATAACGCAGAGCCGTATTGGGGGTACAGAGAGACAGTATACGCAGAGCTGTACTGGTGTACAAAGACAGTATACGCAGAGCTGTACTAGAGAGACAGTATACGCCAGAGCTGTACTGTGGTACGACAGTATACGCAGAAGCTGTACTGGTGGTACAGAGAGACAGTATACGCAGAGCCTGTCACTGGTGGTACAAGAGACAGGTATAAGCAGAGCTGTAGCTGTGGTTACAAAAAGACAGCATTACGCAGAGCTGTAGTGGTGGTACAGAGAGACAGTATAACAGAGCTGTACTGGGGGTACAGAGAGAAAGTATACGCAGAGCTCTACTGGTGGTACAGAGAGACAGTATACGCAGAGCTGTACTGTGGTACAAAAAGACAGTATACGCAGAGCTGTAGTGGTGGGTACAGAGAGACAGTATACACAGAGCTGTACTGGTGGTTACAGAAGACAGTATACGCAGGCTGTACTGGGGGTACAGAGAGACAGTATATACAGAGCTGTCAGTGGGGTACAGTGAGACAGTATACGCAGAGCTGTAGTGGTGGTACAGTGAGACAGTATACGCAAGCTGTAGTGGTGGTACAGTGAGACAGTATCGCAGACTGTACTGGTGGTACAGAGAGAAAGTATACGCAGAGCTGTTACAGGGTACAGAGAGGACAGTATACGCAGAGCTGTACTGTGGTACAAAAGACAGTATACGCAGAGCTGTTCACTGGGGGTACAGAGAGACAGTATACGCAGAGCTGTAGTCTGGGATAGGTAAAAAGACAGTATACGCAGAGCTGTACTGGGGATAGAAAAGACAGTATACGCAGAGCTGTACTGGGGGTACAGAGAGACAGCTATACACAGAGCTGTGTCAGCTGGGGGGTAAGAGAGACAGTATACGCAGAGCTGTACTGGGGGTAAGAGAGACAGATCGCAGAGCTGCGACTGGGTACGAGAGACAGTATACGCAGAGCTGTACTGGGTGCGTACAGAGAGACCAGTATACGCAGAGAGCTGCACTGGTGGTACAGAGAGACAGTATACACAGAGCTTTACTGGTGGTACAGGGAGACAGTATACGCACAGCTGTACTGGGGGTACAGAAGAGAAAGTATACACAGAGCTGCACTGGTGGTACAGAGAGACAGTATACACAGAGCTGTCTGGTGGTACAGAGAGACAGTATAGGCAGAGCTGTACTGGGGGTACAGAGAGACAGTAATACGCAGAGCTGTACTGTGGTACAAAAAGACAGTATACGCAGAGCTGTACTGGGGGTACAAAAAGACAGTATACGCAGAGCTGTACTGGGGGTACAGAGCAGACAGTATACGCAGAGCTGTACTGGGGGTGTATAGAGTTGGTGGAACAAAGAGACAGTATACGCAGAGCTGTACTGGTGGGTACGACAGAAAGTGTACGCAGCTGCACTGGGGTACAGAGAGACAGTATACGCAGAGCTATAATGGTGGTACAGAGAGACAGTATACGCAGAGCGTACTATACAAGAGACAGTATACGCAGAGCGTTACTGGTGGTACAGCAGAGACTATCACAGAGCTTGTTACTGGGGGTACAGAGAGACAGTATACACAGAGCTATTACTGGTGGACAGAGAGACAGTATAAACAGAGCTGTACTGGAGGGTACAGAGAGACAGTAATACGCAGAGCTGTTACTGGGGGGTACAGAGAGACAGTATAAAACAGAGCTGTACTGGGGGTACAGAGAGGACAGTATACGCAGAGCTGTACTGTGGTACAAAATGACAGATACGCATGCAGCCTGTAGTGGTGTGGTACAGAGAGACAGTATACACAGGCTGTACTGGTTGACAGAGAGCAGTATACGCAGAAGCCTACTGGGGTACAGAGAGACAGTAACGCAGAGCTGTTACTGTGGTACAAAAGACAGTATATGCAGAGCTGTAGTGTAGCACAGAGAGACAGGTATACACAGAGCTGTAGGGAGTAGAAAAAGACAGTATACGCAGAGCTGTACTTGGGGGTAGGAAAAACACAGTATACGCAGAAGCTGTACTGGGTGGTTACAGAGAACAGTATACGCAGAGCTTGTACTGTGGTACCAAAAAGACAGTATACGCAGAGTGTACTGGGGGTACAGAGAGACAGTATACGCAGAGCTGTACTGTGGTACAAAAAAGACGTATACGCAGAGCTGTACTGGGGGTACAGAGAGACAGTATACGCACGAGCTGTACTGTCGGTACAAAAAGACAGTATACGCAGAGCTGTACTGTGGCTTCAAAGAGACAGTATACGCAGAGCTGTACTGGGGGTTAAAGAGAGACAGTATACGCAGGAGCCTGGTACTTGTGGTACAGAGGACAGTTTATACGCAGAGCGTATTGGGGGGTACAGAGAGACAGTATTACGCAGAGCTGTACTTGTGGTTCAAAAGACAGGTTATACGCAGAGCTGTACTGGGGGTTAGAGAGACAGTATACGGCCAAGAGCTTGTAAACTGTTGGTACAAAAAAGACAGTATACGCAGAGCTGTACTGGGGGATACAGAGAGACAGTATTACGCAGAGCTGTACTTGTGTACAAAAAGACAGTATACGCAGAGCTGTAGTGGTGGAACAAAGAGACAGTATACGCAGAGCTGGACTGGGGGTTACAGAGAGACAGTATACGCAGAGCTGTACTGTGGTACAAAAAAGACAGGTATACGCAGAGCTGTGTGGGTTGGACAAGACAGTTACGCAGAGCTGTACTGGTGGACAGACAGAAAGTGTACGCAGAGCTGCACTGGTGGTACAGAGAAAGTATACGCAGAGCTATACTTGGTGGTTACAGAGAGAAAGTATACGGCAGAGCTGTACTGGGGGACAGAGAGACAGTATACGCAGAGCAGTTACTGAGGGGTACAGAAGACAGTATACGCAGAGCTACTTGGGTGGGTACAGAGAGACAGTATACGCAGAGCTGTACTGGGGGTTTACAGTGAGACAGTATACGCAGAGTGTACTGGTGTACAGAGAGACAGTATACGCAGAGCTGTAGTGGTGGTACAGTGAGACAGTAGACGCAGAGCTGTTAGTGTGGATACGACAGTATACGCAGAGCTGTAGTGGTGGTACAGTGAGACAGTATATGCATGAGCTGTAGTGGTGGTACAGTGAGACAGTATACAGCAGAGCTGTTCTGCTGTGGTCAGAGAGAAAAAGTCATACGCACGATCTGTACAGGGGGTACCAGAGACGACAGTATACGCAGAGGCTGTTACATGTGGTACAAAAAGAAGTATACGCAAGAGCTTGTACTGGGGTACAGAGAGACAGATATACGCAAGAGCTGTACTGGCAGGTAGAAAATGACAGTATACGCAGGCTGTACTGGGGGTAGAAAAAGACAGTATACGCAAAGCTGTTACTGGGGGTACAGAGAGGAACAGTATACGCAGGAGCATGTACTGTTGGTACAAAAAGACAGTATACGCAGAGCTGTAGTGGTGGAACAAGAGACAGTTATAACGACAGAGCTGACTAGGGGTACAGAGAGACCGTATTACGCAGAGCTGTACTGTGGTACAAAAAAGAACAGTATATATACGCAGAGCTTTGTAGTGGTGGAACAAAGGCACAGTAATACGCAGAGCCTGTTTACTAAGGTGGATACAGCAGAAAGTGTTAACGCAGAGCTGCACTGGTGGTACAGAGAAAGTACCGACAGAGCCTATCCTGGTGCGGTACGAGAGAGGAAAAGTATACGCAGAGCTGCTACTGGGTGGTACAGAGAGACAGTATACGCAGAGCTCTACTGGTGGGTACAGCAGAGACAGTATAGCAGAGCTGTACTTGGGTGGTACAGAGAGACAGTATACGCAGGAGCTGTTACCGCGGGATAACAGAGAGACAGCTTATAAACAGCGCTTTGTACTGGGCGGTATAGAGAGGACAGTATACATGCACGAGCTGTACTGTGGTACAAAAAGACAGTATACGCAAGAGCTGTTAGTGGTGGTATACAGTGAGGACCGTATACGCAGAGCTTTCTACTGGTGGTACAGAGAAGACAGTATTACGCAGACTGTACGTTGTGGTACAAAAAAGACAGTATACGCAGAGCTGTAGTGGTGGTACAGACAGACCAGTATACACAGAGCTGTACTGGGTACAGAGAGAAAGTATACGCAGAGCTCTTAACTGGTGGGTACAGAGAGACCAGTATACGCAGAGCTGTCTGTGGTACAAAAAGACAGTATAACGCAGAGCTTGTAGTGGTGTGACAGAGAGACATTATATAACACAGAGCTGTACTGGTGGTACAGAGAGCGTAACACAAGCTGAGTGGTGGTACATTAGGATAGGATACACAGAGGCTGGTACTAGTGGTACAGAGAGACAGTATACGCAGAGGCTGTACTGTGTACAAACGACAGATATGCAGACGATGTAGTGGTGGTACCAGTGAGACAGTATCGCAGAGCCTACTGGTGCGTACAGGAGAGACAGATATACGCAGAGCTGTGTACTGTCGGTACAAAAGACAGTTATACGAGAGCTGTACTGGGGGACAGAGAGACAGTTACACAGAGCTCCTATGGTGGTACAGAGAGATAGTATACCACAGAGTGTGACTAGTGGTACAGAGAGACAGTTATACGCCAGAGCTGTACTGTGGTACAAAAAGACAGTATACCAGAGCTGTACTGGTGGTCGGTACAGAGAGACAAGTTATATACAGAGCTGTAGTGGTTGTACAGTAGAGAAAAGTATTACGCAGAGCGTGTACTGGGGATTACAGTGACGACCGTTATACGAGAGCTGTACTGGGGGTAACAGTTTGAGACAGTACTACGCGAGCTGTTACTGGTGGTTACAGAGAGACAGTATACGGCAGAGCTGGTAGTGGTGGTACAGTAGACAGTATACGCCAGAGCTGTAGTGGTGGTTACGTGGGACAGTATAGCGCAGGCTGTAGCTCGCCGCCTCGGTTACAGTGAGACGGTTACGCAGAGCTGTAGGTGGTGGTACAGTGAGCAGTATACGCAGAGCTGTAGTGCTGTGGTACAGTGAGACGTATACGCAAGAGCTGTGCTGGTTGGTCAGAGAGAAAGTATACTCAGAGCCTTGTACAGGGGCGTTACAGAGAGACAGCTATACGCAGGAGCTGTACTGTTGGTTACAAAAAGACGTATACGCAGAGCTGTATGGGGGGGTACAGAGAGACAGTATACGCAGGAGCTGTACTGGGGGTTGATGAAAAAGACAGTATACGCAGAGCTGTACTGGGGTAGAAAAAGACAGTATAGCAGAGCTGTATGGGCGGTACAGAGAGGACAGTATCCACAGTAGAGCTGTACTGGTGGTACAGGAGAGACAGTATACGCAGAGCTGTAACTGGGGGTACAGAGAGACAGTAATACCAGACGCATGCATGGGGGTACAGAGAAGACATTATACGCAGAGCTGTACTGGGGGTACAGAGAGACCGTTATTACGCAGAGCATTGCACATGGTGGTACAGAGAGACAGTATACGCAGGAGCTGTACTGGGTACGAGAGACAGCTATACACAGAGCTGTTACTTGGTGGGTACAGAGAGACAGTTTACGCCACAGCTTGTATTGGGCCGGGTACGAGAGAGACAAGTATACACAGAGCTGTAGGTGGTTACAGAGAGACAGTATAGGCCGAGCTGTACTGGCGGGTACAGAGGAGACAGTATACGCAGAGCTGTACTGTGTCTCTTTTATAGGTTACAAAAAAGACAGTTATACGCAAGAGTCTGATACGCGGGGTACAAAAAAAGACAGTATACGCAGAGCTGTACTGGGGGTACAGAGAGACAGTATACGCAGAGCTGTGACTGGGGTACAAAAAGACGTTTACGCAGAGCTGTAGTGGATGGAACAAAGAAGACAGTATACGCAGAAGCTGCTACTGGTGGTACAGACAGAAAGTGTACCAGAGCGGTGAACTGGTGTGGTACAGAGAACAGCTATACGCAGAGCTCTGTACTGGGGGGTACAGAGAGACGTATACACAGGAGCTGTACTGGGGTTTACAGAGAGGGGATGTGTTTCGCAGAGCTGTACTGGGGGGTACAGAGAGACAGTATTACACAGAGCTGTACTGGTCTGGATACAGAGAGACAGTATCGCAGAGCTGTTACTGTGGTACAAAAAGACAAGTATACGCAGAGGCTGTCACTGTGGGTACAAAAAGGACAGTTTATACGCAGAGCCTGACTGTTGGTTAAAAAAGACAGTATACGCAGAGCGTGTACTGGGGGTACAGAGAACAAATACGCATGGAAGCTGTACTGTGGTACAAAAAGACGTATTACGCAGAAGCATGTCTAGTGGTGGCAACAAAGAACCAGTATACGCAGAGCTTGTAATGGTTGGCTACAGATCAGGAATGTGTACGCAAGAGCTGCACTGGGGGTACAGAGAGGACAGTTAGCGCAGAGCCTATACTGGTGGTACAGAGAGACAGTATTCAACAGAGCTGTACTGTGGTACAGAGAGACAGATATACACAGAGCTGTACTGTGGTACAGACGAGACAGTATACACAGAGCTGTACTGGGGGTACAGAAGAACAGTATACACAGAGCATACCTGGGGGTTACAGAGAGACAGTATCACAGAGCGTGTATGGGGGTACAGAAGAGAGGACAGTATTACACAGGCTGGTACTGGGGCTCGGGGTACAGGAGACAGTATAAAACAGAGCTGTACTGGGGTACAGAGAGAGATACAGTAATAACACAGAGCTGTACTGGGGGTACAGAGAGAGACAGCTATTACGCAAGAGTGACTTGTACTGGGGTACAGACGAGACAGTATAACACAGAGCTGTACTGGTGGGTAACAGAGCAGACAGGTATACACAGAGGCTGTAACTGGTGGTACAGAGAGATCAGTTATAACCAGGCGGTGTCGAACTTCAATCAGAGAAGGGGCCAAATCTAAAATCAGCCTAATCGAGGGGCGACATGGTTTTACTTGAAACATTCATGGTGACAACGGCAGGCTTGTGATCTCGCCGGCCGTACTTGCTATCTATTAGCATGCGCTTAGAATCTATGCGCATCCTGTTAATAAGATAGCAAGTACGGCCCGGCTGAGATCACAAGCCTCGTTGTCATCAGCGGGCGTTTGCAGTTGATGACAGCGCGGATTGCAGGGCCACATTGCAAGGCTGGCGGCCCGATTGGCCCGCGGGCCTATGTGTTTGACATGTGTGCATAACAGAAGATGGGCTGCTCTACCCACCAGATCTTCACTGCCAGGCAATTCCTCACTTCATTAGTATTAAGAAAAAAACTGTCTTTACTGTGTCATTGCCTGTAAATTGACAGAGTCAAGGAATGTAACTATACCAGGTAGTAAAATGCTGTAACTTCCTATGCACCAGTATTTATGATAGAATATTACTTTTGTGTACATAACTTATTTACACATTGCATAACCTTGCTGCATTTTGAGGCATTTGTTTATGTGCCGTTGTTGCAGCAGCAGCTGGAGCAGAGCAGGTCAGACTCCACCTTAATGCTCTGAAGCCTTTTCTCCGTACATGCGGGAGGCTGAGCTCTGGGGTCCCCATAAGCGCCCTATGGCCTGCCTGTAGTCTTCCGTACATGTCCACGTAATCCTCTCTCTGCCGCTGTACAGCGAAGGGCGCGGGAGCTTGGGGTTCCCCGCTCTCCGTATAGTTGAGGGGCTTCTGCTCCAATGCTGCGGGCCTGGTAAATTGCTGCACCAACTGTCGGAGCTCCAGATGGCGGGCAGTTCGTCCGCGGGCGTACGCGTTGAAGGGCATAGAAGTAGGGCGGGGATCTCATCCAGTGAGGCGGCAGGCGGGACTTTTCTGATGCTGGGAAAGTTGTCATTCAGCGGCGCTGCAGATGGATGACAGCGCCGGTGCGGGCCACATTGCAAGGCCTGGCGGGCCGGATTTGGCCGCGCGGGGGCCTTGTGTTTTGACATGTGTGGTATACACAGAGCCTGTACTGTGTTACAAAAAAGACAGTTCAACGCAGAGCTGTAGTGGTGGTACAGTGAGACAGGATTCGCAGAGCTGCCTACCTGGGGTACAGAGACGACAGTATACGGCAGAGCCATTGTACTGGGGGCTTACAGAGAGACAGTAACGCAGAGCTGTACTGGGTACAGTGAGACAGTATTACGCAGAGCTGTGCTGGTGGTACAAGAGAGACAGTATACGCGAGCTCGTACATGGGGGTACAGGAGACAGTTTACGCAGAGCTGTACTGGGTACAAAAGACAGTATACGCAGAAGCTGTAGTGGTGTGGTACAGTTGAGACAGTATACGCAGAGCTGTTACTGGTGTACAGAGAGAACAGGTATACGCAGGCTGTTACTGGGGGTACAGAGAGACAGTATACGCAGAGCTGTACTGGGGGTAGCAGAGAGACAGTATACGGCAGAGCAATGTACTAGGTGGTACAGAGAGACAGTATACGCAGAGCTGTACTGGTGCTCAAAGAAGAAAGTTACGCAGAGCTGTACTGCTGGTACAAAAAGACAGTATACGCAGAGCTGTACTGCGGGGTACAGAGGAGACAGTATACGACAGAGCTGTACTGGGTACAAAGACAGTACTACACAGAGCGTGTATGTGGTACAGACAGACAGTTATCGCAGAAGCTGTACTGGTGGTACAGAGATACAGTATACGTTTAGAGCATGTACTGGTGGTGACAGAGAAAAAAGCTATACGCAGAAGCATTGTACTGGGGGTACAGAAGAGACAGTATATGCGGCATGAGCTTGACTGGTGGTACAGACGAGAGAAAAGTATAGCAGAGCTGTACTGGGCGTACAGAGAGAGACAGTATACGCAGAGCGTGACTGGTGGTAACAGATGAGAAAGTATACGCAGAGCTGTTACTGTGGCTCAGACGAGAAAGTATACGGCGACGCTGTTACTGTGTACAAAAGACAGTATACACAGTAGCTGGTACTTGGGGGGTACAAAAAGACAGCTATACACAGAGCTGTTACTGGGGACAAAAAGACAGTATACGGCAGAGCTGTACTTGGGGGGTACAAAAAGACGTATACGCAGAGCTGTACTGGGGGTACAAATTAAGACAGTATACGCAGAGCTGTACTGTTGGGAACAGAGAGGCAGTATAGCGGTAGCTGTACTGGTGGAACAGCAGAGACAGTTACGCAGGAGCGTACTGGGGGGCTACAGAGAACAGGTAATACGCAGAGCGTACTGTGCTACAAAAAGACAGTTTACGCAGAGCTGTACTGGGATGTACAGAGAGACAGTTATACGCACAGCATGTATACTGCGTGGAAAACAGAAGACAGTATACGCAGAGCTGTACTGGTGGAAGACGAGAGACAGTATACGCATGAGCTGTTAACTGGTGGGTACAGGATGAGGACAGTATACGCAAGAAGCTTGTACTGGTATGCGTACAGAGAGACAGTATACGCAGAGCGTGTACTGGTGGAACAGAGAGACAGTATACGCAGAGCTGTACTGTGAGAACCAGACGAAGACAGTATTACGCAGAGCTGTACTGGTGGACAGAGAGAACAGTATACGCAGCAGCCTGTACTGGTGGAACAGAGAGACAGCATACGCAGAGCAGTATGGGGCTACAGACGGAGACAGGTATACGCAGAGCATGTACGCTAGGAACAGAGAGACAGTTACGAGAGCTTACTGGTGCAACAAGAGAGACAGTTACGCAGAGCGTGTACTGGTGGAACAGAGAGACAGTATACGCACGAGCTGTACTTGGTTGGACAAGAGACAGTATACGCAAGAGCTGTACTGGGGGTACAGAGAGACAGTATACGCAGAGCTGTACTGGTGGAACAGAGAGACAGTATACGCAAGCTTACTGGGTGGTTACAGAGAGACAGTATACGCAGTGCTGTCTGGTGGAACAGAGACACAGTATACGCCAGAGCTGTACTGGGGGTACAGAGAGAGACAGTATACGCAGAAGCTTCTGTGTTTCAAAAAGACATAGTATACGCAGAGCGTCTGACTGGTCGGTACAGAGAGGACAATATACGCAGGCTGTACTGGGGTCAGAGAGAGACAGTATACACAGAGCTGTACAGGGCGGTACAGAGAGACAGTATACGCGCAGAGCTGTACTGGTGGTACAAGAGAGGATAGTAATACGCAGAGCTGATACTGGGGGTACAGCAGAGACAGTCATACATCAGAGCGCGTGACTGGGGGGCGGTACAGAGAGACAGGTATTACCAAGACGCTGTACTGGTGGTACCAGAGATGCAGGTATCCACAGAGGCATGTTACTGAGTGGTAGCAGGAGAGGACAGTATACCAGAGCTGTACTAGTGAGTACAGAGAGACAGTATACGCCAGAGCTGTGCTGGTGGTACAGAGAGATAGTATACGCAGAGCTGTACTGGGGGTACAGAAAAGACAGTATGACGCAGAGCCTGTTATCTGGTGGTACAGAGAGATAGTATACGCAGAGCTGTTTACTGGGGCGTACAGATAAGACAGTATCGCAGAGCTGTACTGGTTGGTACAGAGAGACAGTATACGCAGAGCTGTGCTGCGGCGGTACAGAGAGATAGTATAACAGGGCAGTACTGGTGGTTACAGAAAGACAGTATACGCAGAGCTGTATGGTGGTACAGAGAGATAGATACGCAGAGCTTGTACTGGGGGAGCCAGAGAGACAGTTAACACACAGCTATACTGGCTGGTACAAAAGAGACATAATACGCAGAGCTGCCACTGGTGGTTACAGAGCAGACAGTATAACGCAGAGCTAGTACTGGTGCGTACAAGGAGACAGGTATACGCAGAGCTGTACTGGTGGTACAGGAGGGACAGTATCGCAGAGCTGCTACGTGTACAGGAGACAGTATACGCAGAGCGTGGTACTGGGGTACAGAGAGACAGTATACGCAGAGCATGTACTGGTGGGACAGAGAGACAGATATACACAGAGCTGTTACTGAGGGGTACAGGGGGGACAGTATACGCAGAGCAGTACTGGCGAGGGAACAGAGGACAGATACGCCAGAGCTGTACTGGGGACAGAGAGACAGTATACGCAATGCTGTATGGTGGTACAGCAGAGGTAGCTATACACAGCTATACTGTCGGTACAAAAAAGACAGTATACGCCAGGGCTGTACGTGGGGGTCAAAAAAAGACAGTATACGCGAGCTGTACTGGGGTACAGAGAGACGGATACACACAGCTTACTTTGGTGGTACAAAACGACAGATACGCCACGAGCTGCTACTGGGATGTTACAAAAAGACAGTATACGCAGAGCTGTTACTGGGGGTTACAGAGAGACAGGTATACAGCAGAGCTTGTACTGGGGTGGAACAGAGAGGACAGTATACGCAGAGCTTTACTGTGGCTTCAAAAAGACAGCTATACGCAGAGTTCTGTACTGTGGTTCAAAAAAGACAGGTATACCGCAGAGCTGTAGCTGGAGGGATTACAGAAGAGACAGTATACGCAGAAGCTTACCTTGTGGTACAAAAAGACAGTATACGCCAGAGCTAGTTAGTGGTGGAACCCAAAGAGGACAGTATACGCAGAGCTGTTACGGGTGGTTACAACAGAAAGTGTACGCAGAGCTGCCAACTGAGTCGGCGGTACAGAGGGACAGATATACGCAGAGCGTACTGGTGGTACAGAGAGACAGTATACGCAGAGCATTGTACTGGGAGGGTACAGAGAGACAGTATACGCCAGAGCTGCTTACTGGTGGGTAAGAGGCGGAGACAGTTACTACGAGCAGCGTGTGATCTGGGGTACTCAGAGACACAGTATGACGAGAGCTGTACATGGGAGGGTAAGGAGACAGTATACACAGAGCTGTACTGGTGGTAAGAGAGACAAGTATACTGCAAAGCTGTGTGGTAAGGTACAGTTGAGAAGTTATACGCAGAGGATCTACTGGTGGGTACCAGAGCACCACAGTTAATACGTAGAGCTGTACTGGGGGGTACAGGAGGGACAGTTATACACAGAGCTGTACTTAGGTGTACAGAGAGACAGTATACGCAAAGCTAGTAGTTGGTAGTTACAGGTGAGACAGTATACGCAGAGATCTCACGGTGGTACAGAGAGACAGTATACGCCAGAGATCTACTGGTAGGTTACAGAGGAGGACAGTATACGCAGAGCTGTACTGTGGCTACAAAAGACAGTTACGCAGAGGCTGTAGTGGTGGAACAGTGAGACAGTATACGCAGAGCTGTTACTGGTGGTATCAGAGGACAGTATACGTAGAGCTGTTACTGGTGGTACAGAGAGAAAGTACAGCAGAGCTGTAGTGGGTTACAGAGAGAGAACAGTATACGCAGAGCTGCACCGGGAGGTACAGAGAGACAGTATGGACAGACGCTGTACTGGGGCGTTCAGGAGAACAGTATACGCAGAGCTGTACTGGTGGTACAAGAGAGGATAAGTATTACGCAGAGCTGTACTTGTGTGTACAGGAGAGACAGTATACGCAGAGCTGTACTGTTGTACGAAAAAGACAGTATACGCAGACTGTTTACTGTGGTACAAAAGACAGTATACGCAGAACTGTAGTTGGTGGTACAGTGAGACAGTACTACGCAGAGCTCTACTGGTGGTACAGAGAGACAGCTATACGTAGAGCTGCACTGGTGGTACAGAAGACAGTATACGTAGGCGCTTTACTGGTGGTAAAGAGAAGATAGTAGACGCAGAGCTGTACTGGAGGTACAGACAGAGACAGATAACGCAGGCTGTCTGGTGGTACAGAGGAGACTAGTATACGCAGGCTGTACGGGGGTACAGAGAGACCAGTATACACAGAGCTGTACTGGTGGTACAGAGAGACAGTATATGCAGAGCTGTACTGGGGGGCTTACAGAAGACAGTATACGCAGAGGCTGTGCTGGGTGAACAAGATAGATAGTAGTACCAGAGCCTGATCTGGGGTACAGAGAACAGTAATACACAGAAGCTATATGCGGTGGTTACAAAAAGACAGTATACGCAGGCGTGTACTGGGGGTTATCCACAAAAGACAGTATCACCGCAGAGCTGTACTGGGGGGTACTCGTACAGAGAGACAGTATACACAGAGCTGTACTGGGTCTGGACAGAGAGGGACAGATACGCAAGAAGCATGTACTGGGGTTACCAGAGAGACAGAATACGCAGAGCTGTGCTGGGGGTTACAGGAGAAGATAGTATAGACAGAGCCAGTAACTGGGGGTACACAAGTAAGACAGTATACGCAGAGCTGTACTGGGGAGGATACAGAGAGACAGTTATACGCAGAGCTGTGCTGGGGGTACAGAGAGATATATAGACAGACGCAGTACTGGGGGTACAGAGAGATTAGTATACGCAGAACTGTACTGGTGGTACAGAGGAGATAGTATACGCCAGAGCGTGCTACTGGGGGGGAAACAGAGAGAACAGTATACCACAGAGCTATACTGTGGACAAAAGGACAGTATACGCAGAGCTGTACTGGGGGGTACAAAAAGGACAGTATACGCAGAGCATGTACTGGGCGGTACAGAGAGACAGTATACACAGAGCTAGTACTGTCGGTACAAAAGACAGTATACGCGAGCTGTACTGTGGTTCAAAAAAGACAGTATACCAGAGCTTACTGGTGGAAACAGAGAGACACGTATACCAGAGCTGTACTGTCGGTACAAAAAGACCAGATATACGCAGAGCTGTACTGTGCGTTCAAAAAGACAGTTATACGCCAGAGCTGTACTGGGATGGAACAGAGAGACAGTATACGCCAGAGCTGTACTGTGGTACAAAAAAGACAGTATCGCAGAGGTTGCTCACTGTGGTGGTCAAAAAGACCAGTATACGCCTAGAGTTGTCTGTGGGTTTCAAAAAGGAACAGTTACGGCAGAGCTGTCTGGGCGTACAGAGAGACAGTATACGCAGAAGCCGTGTACTGTGGTAACAAAAGACAGTTATACCGCAGAGCTGTAGTCGGATGGGAACAAAGAGGGACAAGTATACGCAATCCTGTACTGGTGCGTCAGACACGGAGAAGTGTACGCAGTAAGCCTGCATACTGCGTGGTACAGCAGCAGACAGGTCAATACGCAGTTGCCTATACTGGTGGGTACAGAGAGACAGTATACGTAGAGCTGTACTGGGGCGTTACAGAGACACAGTATACGTAGAGCTTACTGGGGGTACAGAGAGACAGTATACGTTAGAGCTGTATGGTGGCATCAGAGAGGACAGTATACGCAAAGCTGTAGTGGTGGAATATCAGGTGAGACAGTATACGCAGAGAAATGTTACTGGTGTGGTCACAGGAGACAGTATACGCAGAGCTGACTGTTGAGACAAAAAGACAGTATACGCCATGAGCTGCGACTGGTTGGGTACAGAGAGACAACTTATCAACGCAGAGACTGCACTGGTTGTATGAGAGAACAAGTATACGCCAGAGCATGCAATTGTGGGTACAGAGAGTACATATACGGCAGTCCGCTGCACGTGGGTGGTATAGCGAGACAGTATACGCCAGAGCTGTTACCAGTGGCTACAGAGAGAACAGTATACGGTAGAGCATGTACTGGTGGTACAGAGAGAAAGTACACGGCAGAACTGAGTCGGTGGTACACGACAGAGAGACGAGTATACGCAGAGCGTGCACCGGACGTCAGAGAGCAGGACAGTATTAGCGCAGAGCTATATCATGGTGGTACAAAGAGAAAGTATACGCCAGACCTGTACCTGTTTGTACAAAAAAGACAGGTTTATACGCCAGGCAGCTGTACTGGCGTAAAAAAGACAGCTATACGCACAAGGTCAGTGGTGTGTACAGTGAGACAGTATTACGCACGGAGCCTTACTGGTGGATACAGAGAGACCAGATATATTACAGAGCTGCCACCTTGGGGGAAACAGCCAGAGACAGTATTACGCAGAGTCTGTACTCGCGGGAGTGTTACAGAGAGACAGTATACGCAGAGCTGTACTGGTGGTACAGACGAGACAGATACGCAGTTCGCTGTTCTGGTGGATTACAGTGAGACAGTATACGCAGAGGCTGTTGTGGTCGGATACAGTGATGGCAGTATACGCAGACTCTACTTGGTGGTACAGAGAAGGACAGTAACGCAGACAGCTCGTCACTGGTTGCGGTACCAGAGAGGAAACAGAATACGCAAGTGCTGTTCTGGTGGTACCAGTGGAAGACAGTATACGCAGCAGCTGTAGTGCGTGTGTACAAGTGAGGCAGTATACGCAGAGCTCTTCGACTGGTATGGTACAGAGAGGAGACAGTATACGCCGAGAGCTTGTCACTGAGTAGGTATACAGAGAGACAGACAATAACCGCTAGTGCTGTTTGGTGGTACAGTGAGACCAGTATACGCAGAGCTGTACTGGGTCGGTACAGAGAGGACAGTATACGCACCGAGCATGTACTGGTGGTACAGAGAGACAGTATACGCAGAGCTGTACTGGGGGTACTTACGAGAGAGACCGGATCTATCACGCAGAGCCTGTACTGTGGTACAAAAAGACCAGTAGGACGCAGAAGCTCTACATGGATCGGATACAGTGAGACAGTATAGCGCAGAGCTCTACTTGGTGGTACAGAGAGGCGAGTAATACGCACGAGCTGCACTGGTTGTAAAGAGAGACAGTTACGCAGGAGCTGCAAATTGTAGGTTTTACAGAGAGAATATTATACGCAGTGCTGCACTTTGTCTTCCTAGCGAGACAGTATACGCAGGCTGCATAACTGGTGGTACAGAGAGACAATAGACGCAGAGCTCTGCACTGGTTTGCTATAGAGAGACAGTTATACCGCAGGACCTTGTACTGGGGGAAACAGAGAGGGACAGCAATACACAGGAGCTCGCAACTGGGGTACAGAAGAGGACGAGTAATACAGAGCTGCACTGGCGGGAACAGAGAGACAGTATACGCCAGAGTTGTACTGGGGGATACCAGAGAGACAGTATACGCAGAGACGGTGTATGGGGAAAGAGAGACAGGCATACACAGAGCTGCACTGGGGGTTACAGAGAGCCCAGACTATACAGAGGCTGCACTCGGGGGACAGAGAGACAGGTATTACGCAGAGTTTCGTACTGGGGGATACAGAGAGACAGTCTACGCAGAGTTGTACTGCCGAGGAACAGATAGTGAAGTATACGCAGAGCTGCACTGGGGGTACAGCAGAGAACAGTATACGCAGAGTTGTACTGGGGAGTTACAGAGAGACAAGTATACGCAGAGTTCGTACTGGGGAAAGATGACAGTTATACGCCAGAGCTGTACTGTTGGGTAAAAAAAAATAGGGACAGTATACCGCAGAGCTGTAGTTGGTGGAACAGAGAGACAGTTACCGCGCAGACAGCTGGCACCACTTGGGCATGGTTTAACAGCAAGCAGACCAGCGTAATACGCTAGATGAAGGTTGTACTGGGGGAACAGGACCATTGTAGTGACAGTATACGCAGAGCCTGGTACGTAGTGGAAAAAGAAAGACAGCTATACGCAGAAGCTGTAGTGGATGGAACAGCAGAGACAGTATACGCCAGGCTGCACTAGGAGGTACAGAGAGACAGTATTACGCAGAGTTTTTTTGTTACTGGGGACGGTACTAGAGAGACAGTATTACGCAGAGCTTGTAGTGGTGGAACAGAGCAGGGACAGATACGCAGAGTTGTACCTGGGGGTACAGGAGACAGTATCCACGCAGAAGGCTGTACTGTGGTCTTGGTAAAAAAAGGACAGTATACAGCAGAGTTTTGTACTTGGTGGTACAGACGAAAGTCGTACGCAGAGCCTGCCACTGGGTAGGATAACAGAGAGACAGTAATACACAGAGCTAATTACTGCGTTGGTACAGAGACGACAGTATACGCAGAGGGCCTATACTTGGTGGTCACAGAGAGGACAGTATACGAGAGCTGTTACTGGTGGTCAGAAGAGACAGTATACGTAAGAGCTTGATATGGACGTACAGAGACACAGTATCACGTAGGAGCTTGTACCTGGGGGATACAGATGAGGACAGAATACACAGAGCTGTACTGGGATGGCTTACAGTAGACGGACAGTTATACGCAGAGCCTGTACTGGCGCAGAGGTGACAGAGAGGACAGTATCCGCAGGACTGTCTGTACTGGAGGGATACAGAGAGACCATAGCGTTTACGCAGAGCTTCGTGCACTGGGTGGTACAGAGGACAGTATAGGGCAGAACGCTTGTTACTGGTGGTACAGAGAGACAGTATTATTACGCCAGAGCGTGTATTTACTTAGTTGTACAAATAGACAGCTATCGCAGAGCTAGTACTGGGTGGACAAAAAGGACAGTATCAGCAGAGCTGACGGGGGTACAAAAAGACAGTATACGCATGAGCTTACTGGGGGATAGAGAAAGACAGTATTACCACGAGTTGTATGTTACTGGTGGAACAGAGCGACAGTATACGCAGAGCTGTACTCTGGTTCAAAAAGACAGTATAGCCTAGTGCTTGTACCTGTGGTGTTACAAAAAGACAGTTATACGCCAGCAGCTGTAGTGGTAGATCGGATACAGTGAGACAGTCATTCATAGCGCAGAGATTCTACTGTGTGGTACAGAGAGGGACAGGAATACGCAGAGCTGTTACTGGTAGGTTACAGGAGTAGAAAGCTATACGCCAGAGCTGTTACTGTGGACTAGAGAGAAAAGTATGACGCAGAGCTGTACTGGGGGTACAGACGAGGGATAGTATACGCAGGTGCGTGTACTTGGTACCAAAAAGGACAGTATACGCAGAGCTGTACTTGGTCGGTTACAGAGATGACAGTATACACAGAGCTGCACTGTGTTAAACAGAGACAGTATTACGCAGAAGCTGTACTGGTGGATACAGAGAGGACAGTATAACGCAGAGCTTGTACTGGTGGTACAGAGAGACAGACTACGCAAGTGCTGTTCTGGTGGTACAGAGGAGACAGCCTGATACGTAGGCATTGTACTGGTGGTACAGAGAGAAAGTTATACGCGAGCTGGGTACTCGGTGGTACAGTGCAGAAGTTATACGCCACGAAGCTGTACTGGTTGGCTACAGAAGACAGTATACGTAAGAGATGTAGCTGTGACAGAGAGAAAGTATACGCAGAGAGCTGTACTGGGGGGTACAGAGAGACAGTATACGCAGAGCCTGTACTGTGATACAAAAAGACAGTTACGCAGGAGCTGTACTGTGGTACAAAAGACAGTATACGCAGAGCTGTAGTGGTGGTACAGTGAGACAGTATACGCAGAGCCTGTTACTGGTGTGGTAAGAGAGACAAGTATACGCAGAGCACTGTACTGGGGGTACAGAAGAAGACAGTATGACGGCAGAGCATGTACTGTGGTTACAAAAACGACCAGTATACGCAGAGCTGCTCAGGGTGGTACAGAGAGACCCAGTATACGCAGAGCTGTACTGGTGTTACAGAGAGACAGTATCACGCAGAGCTGTGCTGTGGTACAAAAAAGACAGTTCGATACGCAGAGCGTACTGGGGGTACAGAGGAAGGGACCAGTATACGCAGAGCCTGATACTGTGGTACAAAAAGACAGTATACGCAGAAGCTGTTAGGTGGTGGGTACAGTGACGGCAGTATACGCAGAGCTGTACTGGTGGACAGAGAGACAGATATACGACAGAGCTGCACTGGTGGTACACAGAGACAGCTTACGCAGAGCATGTACTGGTGGTACGAGAGACAGTATACGCCAGAGCTGTTACGGGTGGTTACGAGAGACAGAATACCGCAGTGCTGTTCTGGATGGTAACAGAGAGGACTAGTATACGCAGAGCTGTTCTGGTTGGTACAGAGAGCAGCAATACGCAGTGCTGTTTCTAGGCTGGACAGAGAGACAGTTACGTTAGAGCTTGTACTGTGTGGTCACTCAGTGCTGAGACGTATTACGCAGAGCTCTGTACTGGTGGTACAGTGAGACAGTATACGCAGAGCTTGTACTGGTGTACACGAGAACAGTATACGTAGAGAATATATGGCGTGGGTACACGAGAGAAAAGTATACGCAGAGTATGTACTGGATGGATACAGTGAGACAGTATACGCAGCAGCTGTACTGCGGGGGTACAGAGAGCCAGTATACGCAGAGCTGTACTGTGGTTACAAATGACAGTATACTGCAGAGCTCTACTGGTAGGTACGCAGTGAGACCAGTATACCGCAGAGCTGCACTGAAATTGGTGGTAACAGAGACGACAGTATACGCAGAGCTGCACTGGTGGGTACAGAGAGACTCAATATAACGCAGAGCTGCAACTGGGTGGTACAGAGAGAACCGAGTATACGCAGAGCGTACTGGTGGTAAGAGAGACAATATACGCAGAGCTGCACGTGGCTTGTTATACGAGATGACAGTATACGAGAGCCTGTACTGGGGTGTACAGAGAGATCAGTATTACGCAGAGCTGTACGCGGAGGGGTAAGAGAGACAGTATCGCAGAGCTGTACTGGGTGAGTACAGAAGACAGTATACGCGGCCTGTACTGGGTACAGAGAAGGGGACAGTATACGCAAGAGCGGCGTTACTGGTGGTACAAAAAAAGACAGTTATCAGCAGAGCTTGCACTGGAGGGTAAAGAGGAAACAGTATACGCGAGCTCTACTCGGTGGTACAAAAGCAGATTATTAGGCAGAGCTGCAGGGAGGTAAAAGAGAGACCAGTATTACGCAGAGCTGTACTGAGGGTAAAGAAGAGACAGTATACGCCAGAAGCGTAACTGGTGTACAAAAGACAGTAATAGCAGCAGCTGCACTGGCAGGGTACAGAGAGACAGTATACGCAGAGCTGTACGTGGGGGTACGAGAGACCAGTCGTATACCCGGCAGAGCGGCTGCACTGGTGGTGGCGAGAGGAACAGTTATATGCAGAGCTGTACTGGGGCGGTAAGAGAGACAGGTAATTACGCGAGCTGCACTGGTTGGTACAGACGAGGACAGTATACGCAGAGCTGTACTGGGGGTTTACAGAAAGACAGAACGCAGAGCCTGTTACTGGGGGTAAAGGAGACAGTATACGTGCAGACGCATGTACTCGAGGGTAAAGAGCAGACCAGTATACGCAGAGACTGCCACTGGTGGAATACAGAGAAGACAGTCATATGTCAGGAGATGCTACTGGGGGTTCAGAGGAGACAGTCATACGCAGTAGCCTGCACTGGGGAGGTAAAGAGCAGACAAGTATAACGCAGAGCTGTACTGAGTGCGGTAAGAGAGACCAGTTATACGTAGAGAATGTACGGTGGTACAGAGAGAAGTATACGCAGAGCTGTAACTGGGCAGGTACAGAGAGATAGTATACGCAGAGCTGTTACTGTGTACAAAAAACAGTATTATCGCAGAGCTCTTATGGTGCTCAGTGAGACAGTAGTACGCAAAGGCTGTACGGAGGGGTATAAGAGATGACAGTATTACGCAGAGTTCGTTACTGGGGGGACAGAGAGAGACAGTTTATGCAGAGCTGTGACGGAGCTGGTAAAGAGAGACTAGTCATACACAGAGCTTGATACTGGTGGGTGACAGAGAGACAATATTTACGCAGAGTTGTACTGGGGGATACAGAGGAGACAGTATACGCAGAGCTGTACGGAGGGGGTAAGAGAGCACAGTATACGCAGAGCTGTACTGGGGGGAACAGAGAGAGACAGTATAGCAGAGCTGTACTGGGGTACAGAGAGAAGACGTTATCCGCAAGCTCGTACTGGTCGGTACAGAGAGACAGTATTACGCAGAGCTGTTACTGAGGGTAAAAGAGAGGACAGTATACGCAGAGCTGTACTGAGCGGTACAAGAGAGACAGTTACGCAGAGCTGTACTGTACGGTACAGAGAGAACAGTATACGCAGAAGCTGTCACTGGTGGTAAGAGAGACGTACTACGCAATAGCGTGTACTGGTGGTACAGTAGAGACAGTCATACGCAGAGCTTTTACTGGTGGGTACAGAGATGACAGTTCAACGCAGGAGCTGTACTTGGGGTAAAGAGAGACAGGTATTGACGCAGAGCGTGTTACTAGGTTAAAGAGAGACAAGTATACGCAGAGCTGTACTGAGGGTAAAGAGAGAGACAGTATACGCCAGGAGCTGTTACTGGTTCGGTACAAAAGACAGTATAGCAGAGGCTGTACTGGGGAAAACAGAGAGAGACAGTATACGCAGAGCGATGTACTGGTGGTACAGAGAGACAGTATACGCCAGAGCATGTACTGAGGGTAAAGAGAGACAGGTATACGCAGAGCTGTACTGAGGGTAAAGAGAGACAGTTACGCAGGCTGCCTGGTCTGGTCCAGAGAGACAGTATACGCAGGCTGTACTGAGGAGGTAAGAGAGGACAGTATACGCAGAGTGCTGTACTGAGGTAAAGAGATGACCAGTATACGCAGAGCGTGCACTGGGGGGATACAGGAGAGACAGTACTATGCAAGCAGCGTGTTTACTGGGGGAACAGAGAGAAGACTAGTGATACGCATGAAAGCGTGCTACTGGGGAACAGATGAGAGGACAGTAAGCAGAGCGTGTACTGGGGGAACAAGAGACGAGACCAGTATTACGCAGAGCCTGCACTGTGGGAAACAGAGAGACAGTATACGCAGAGCTGTACTGGTGGGTACAGAGAGGGGGGGAAAACCGCCCCGGTAATTTTAAAAGCAAGGGGGGGGGAAGGCCTTTTTTGTTTTTTTTACTTGGGAGGGGGGAGGGGGGAACCCCAGGACAAGAAAAGACGGGGGAAGGGGAAACCAAGGTATTGCAGAGCTGACTGGGGGTAAAGAGAGACAGTATACGCCAGGAGCTGTTAACTGGGGTACAGAGAGACAGTTATACGAGGAGCTGTACTGAGGGGAACAGACGAGAGACAGTATATGCAGTGAGCTGTATGGGGTGAACAGAGAAGAGACAGTATAATGAACGAAGCATGTCTGGGGTAAAGAGAGACAGTATACGCAGAGCATGTTACTGGGGGGTACAGAGAGGACAGATACGCAGAGCTTGTACTGGTCGGGAACAGAGAGGAGAAGTTATATGCAGAGCTGTACTGGCGGGATACAGAGAGAGGACAGTATACGCCAGAGCTTGTACTTGGTGTTATAGGTTCTGGAAAGGAGTGCCCGCGCCTCGATTACCAGGGAGAGGGAATAACAGCAGGATTTATAGGGTAAGACACACCAGTTTATTCCATAACACACAATTAGACCAAGATGGAGTACTTGGAAGGGTGAAGGGTTACAATTCCACAAAGCATATAGTTTCACACAGATATATAAATCACACAGGTATATAAAAGTCCAGCCACAGAAATAGGCCGATCCCACACAGCAGCAAGGGATATACCCCAAATAGCTACTTTAACTCACAGTTCAGCCGAATAGGGGTGTCCACCAAGGGTGCCCATACCTCTTTGGATACAGAGTCCCAGTTCCCGGAGCATCAATAACAGGGCCCGGGGTTTCCTCCCATAGGCCTGTAGGATGTTACATTGTTCGGAAAGTGGTGTTCAGGACAGGGAATACAGCAGGATTATAGGTAAACACACCAGTTTATTCCATAACACACAAATTAGACAAGTGGAGTACTTGGAAGGGGAAGGTACAATTCCACAAAGAATATAGTTCACACAGATATATAAATCCACACAGGAATATAAGTCCACACAGGAATAGGCCGATCACAACAGCAGCAAGGGATAACCCAAATAGCTACTTTAACTCACAGTTAGCCGATAGGGGTGTCCACCCAGGGTGCCCTCCTCTTTGGATACAGTCCCAGTCAGCATCAATAACAGGCCCGGGTTCCCTCCCTATAGGCCTGGAGGTGAGGAAATGTTCCCACAGTTGGACGGAACCAAAGCTCTAGTCCAGTGCAGGAAAGAATCTGAATCTTTTGTTGCCAAGAGCAGTGTATTTTAGAATTCCCCCTCCAGAAGTATGCTGGAGGGGGGAAGGGAGAGAGTCCATTCTGATTGGCTCAGTTATCCGAAACCTGTGCTCAGTCCCCTCTCACGTGCACAGAGGCGCTAGGGTGGAGCCTTTTGTTCAGCTCACGTGCACAGCTTTCTTTGGTGGGAAATTCCAGGAACCACAGATGCAATATAAACTGGGGTGGGAGAGCTGGGCCCGACCTGGGCAATACTTCTAATATAGGGGAGCAGTTCTGTGTTATAACACTTGGGGTACAGAGAGACAGTATACGCAGAGCTGTACTAGGGGTAAAGAGAGACAGTATACGCAGAGCTGTACTGGGGGTAAAGAGAGACAGTATACGCAGAGCTGTACGGGGGGTAAAGAGAGACAGTATACGCAGAGCTGTACTAGGGGTAAAGAGAGACAGTATACGCAGAGCTGTACTGGTGGTACAGAGAGAGACAGTATACGCAGAGCTGTACTGGGGGTACAGAGAGACAGTATACGCAGAGCTGTACTGGGGGTAAAGAGAGATCCGTATACGCAGAGCTATACTGGTGGTACAGAGAGACAGTATACGCAGAGCTGTACTGGGGGTAAAAGAGAGACAGTATACGCAGAGCTGTACGGGGGGTAAAGAGAGACAGTATACGCAGAGCTGTACTAGGGGTAAAGAGAGACAGTATACGCAGAGCTGTACTGGTGGTACAGAGAGAGACAGTATACGCAGAGCTGTACTGGGGTACAGAGAGACAGTATACGCAGAGCTGTACTGGGGGTAAAGAGAGATCCGTATACGCAGAGCTGTACTGGGGGTAAAGAGAGACAGTATACGCAGAGCTGTACTGGGGGTAAAGAGAAACAGTAGATGCAGAGCTGTACTGGGGGTAAAGAGAGACAATATACGCAGAGCTGCAATGGTGCTACAGAGAGACAGTATACGCAGAGCTGTACTGGGGTAAAGAGAGACAGTATACGCAGAGCTGCAATGGTGCTACAGAGAGACAGTATACGCAGAGCTGTACTGGGGGTAAAGAGAGACAGTATACGCAGAGCTGCAATGGTGCTACAGAGAGACAGTATATGCAGAGCTGTACAGGTGGTACAGAGAGACAGTATAGGCAGAGCTGTACTGGGGGTACAGAGAGACAGTATACGCAGAGCTGTACTGGGGGTAAAGAGAGACAGTATACGCAGAGCTGTACTGGTGGTACAGATAGACAGTATACGCAGAACTGTACTGGTGGTACAAAGAGAGACAGTATACGCAGAGCTGTACTGGGGATACAGAGAGACAGTATACGCAGAGCTGTACTGGGGGTACAGAGAGACAGTATACGCAGAGCTGTACCAGAGAGACAGTATATGCAGAGCTGTACAGGTGGTACAGAGAGACAGTATATGCAGAGCTGTACAGGTGGTACAGAGAGACAGTATATGCAGAGCTGTACAGGTGGTACAGAGAGACAGTATATGCAGAGCTGTACAGGTGGTACAGAGAGACAGTATATGCAGAGCTGTACAGGTGGTACAGAGAGACAGTATACGCAGAGCTGTACAGGTGGTACAGAGAGACAGTATACGCAGAGCTGTACAGTGGTACAGAGAGACAGTATACGCAGAGCTGTACTGGGGGTACAGAGAGACAGTATACGCAGAGCTGTTCTGGGGGTAAAGAGAGACAGTATACGCAAAGCTGTACTGGTGGTACAGATAGACAGTATAGGCAGAGCTGTACAGGTGGTACAGAGAGACAGTATAGGCAGAGCTGTACTGGGGGTACAGAGAGACAGTATACGCAGAGCTGTACTGGTGGTACAGAGAGACAGTATACGCAGAGCTGTACTGGGGTACAGAGAGACAGTATACGCAGAGCTGTACTGGGGGTAAGAGAGACAGTATACGCAGAGCTGTACTGGGGGTAAAGAGAGACAGTATACGCAGAGCTGTACTGGTGGTACAGAGAGACAGTATAGCAGAGCTGTACTGGGGGAGAGACAGTATACGCAGAGCTGTACTGGTGGTACAGAGAGACAGTATACGCAGAGCTGTACTGGGGGTACAGAGAGACAGTATACGCAGAGCTGTACTGGTGGTACAGAGAGACAGTATAGCAGAGCTGTACTGGGGGTACAGAGAGACAGTATACGCAGAGCTGTACTGGGGGTAAGAGAGACAGTATACGCAGAGCTGTACTGGTGGTACAGAGAGACAGTATAAGCTGTACAGGTGGACAGAGAGACAGTATATGCTGTACTGGGGGTACAGAGAGACAGTATACGCAGAGCTGTACTGGTGGTACAGATAGACAGTATATGCAGAGCTGTACAGGTGGTACAGAGACAGTATAGGCAGAGCTGTACAGGTGGTACAGAGAGACAGTATACGCAGAGCTGTTCTGGGGGTAAAGAGAGACAGTATACGCAGGTACTGGTGGTACAGATAGCTGTACAGGTGGTACAGAGAGACAGTATAGGCAGAGCTGTACTGGGGTACAGAGAGACAGTATACGCAGAGCTGGTGTACAGAGAGACAGTATACGCAGAGCTGTACTGGGGGTACAGAGAGACAGTATACGCAGAGCTGTACTGGGGGTAAAGAGAGACAGTATACGCAGAGCTGTACTGGTGGTACAGAGAGACAGTATAGGCAGAGCTGTACTGGGGTACAGAGAGACAGTATACGCAGAGCTGTACTGGGGGTAAAGAGAGACAGTATACGCAGAGCTGTACTGGGGGTAAAGAGAGACAGTATACGCAGAGCTGTACTGGGGTACAGAGAGACAGTATACGCAGAACTGTACTGGTGGTACAAAGAGAGACAGTATACGCAGAGCTGTACTGGGATACAGAGAGACAGTATACGCAGAGCTGTACTGGGGGTACAGAGAGACAGTATACGCAGACCTGTACTGGTGGTACAGAGAGAGAGACAGTATACGCAGAGTTGTACTGGGGGTACAGAGAGACAGTATACGCAAAGCTGTACTGGGGGTACAGAGAGACAGTATACGCAGAGCTGTACTGGTGGTACAGAGAGAGACAGTATACACAGAGCTGTAATGGGGTAAAGAGAGACAGTATACGCAGAACTGTACTGGTGGTACAGAGAGATACAATATACGCAGAACTGTACTGGTGATACAGAGAGACAGTATACGCAGAACTGTATTGGTGGTACAGAGAGAGACAGTATATGCAGAACTGTACTGGTGGTACAGAGAGAGACAGTATACGCAGAGCTGTACTGGTGGTACAGAGAGAGACAGTATACGCAGAGCTGTACTGGTGGCATACCTCCCAACATTTTAAAATGATAAACAGGGACAAAAAGATCTTGCGCGCACAGCGCACCAAACACTTTGCGTGGCCACGCCCACTTATTTGCCACACCCCAAAATACCACTCCCCATTTTACAAAAACACCCTTTTTCAATGGTTTGCATGGCAGTGTCAGACGCACTAGGTTTTAAGACTAACACAGTGGCTCCCACATATAATGACATGCCCTAAGCATTCCATGACAGCCACATTAAGAGACCTCTAGCATTTCATTACAGACTCAGTGCAGCAATACCATTTCGGCAATAGTTTATATTAGTGCTGTGTGACTTGCAGCCTCCTGCTGTAGCTAAACTGCAAATACCAACATCAACAGATACTGAGAGTTGTAGTTCAGCATCAGACTCTGCAGCTTTTATATGAAGGAAGGCTGAGCTTGGCCTAAATGCTATAAATAAACTGGGTAGAGAGGTAAGGGAAATGAGATGGAAACTGACAGAGAGATAGATCGGCAGTCAGAGAGAAAGAAATTGGAAGCAGCATCAGTGAAACTTTCCAATGAATAACATGCACCTTGGTTGTAGGGGGGAGGGAGCCGGGGAAGGGCAGAGGCAGCAGCAATAAATCCAGCAGGGTCAGTTTAGTATCTCAGCGGCTCCTTTCACTCTAAATTCAGGGCTCTGTTCCGCTCGCTCCATTCTTTCTCTTTTCCCGGAGCAGTTATGGCGTCAGAGTCTCATCTCGGGAGACGGTAACAAAAGCCCCCACAGGGGCAGAAACTGAAGGCATCACTGCGAATTGCGGGACATTCAAACAACAATCCGGGACAGCGGGTTGTGCTGTACAAAGCGGGACAGTTGGGGGGTATGGTCACTAGTAAAAGGCAAAATGGTTTCCCACTCAGTGGGATAAGAGAGCAGTCAGTACAGCAGCCTGTGGGCATTACATGTGCCCCTGACTATTTACAGGACCTGGGAACATTACCTTGTACCAAAAACACAGTAGCAGAGTGAAGGCACTAAAAGAGTAAACGAGCAGTTACCAGAAGTTGGCAAAGCCCCCCCTCCCTGAGGCACCGCCCCACCCTCCCTGAGGCACCGCCCCCTTCTCACCAGGAAGTGCAGCAAGGAAATCACCTGTGTCTCATTCAGTCCGGAACCTGAAGCTCCCAATGCAGATATGTTGCCCCCTCTGCCGCCTGCTTGCCCGTCGTGCCCAGGTACTGAGTGCCCACTCACACATACAGCCCAGGTACTGAGTGCCCACTCACACATACAGCTCAGGTACTGAGTGCCCACTCACACATACAGCCCAGGTACTGAGTGCCCACTCACACATACAGCTCAGGTACTGAGTGCCCACTCACACATACAGCCCAGGTACTGAGTGGGTATACAGTACAGTGCCACTCACACATACAGCCCAGGTACTGAGTGCCCAGGTACTGACACACATACAGCCCAGGTACTGGTGCCCACTCACACATACAGCCCCAGTACTGAGTGCCCACTACACATACAGCCCAGGTACTGAGTGCCCACTCACACATACAGCCAGGTACTGAGTGCCCACTCACACATACAGCTCAGGTACTGAGTGCCCACTCACACATACAGCCCACTGAGTGCCACTCACACATACAGCCAGGTACTGAGTGCCCACTCACACATACAGCCCAGGTACTGAGTGCCCACTCACCATACAGGTACTGAGTGCCACTCACACATACCCAGGTACTGAGTGCCCACTCACACATACAGCTCAGGTACTGAGTGCCCACTCACACATACAGCCAGGTACTGAGTGCCACTCACACATACAGCCCAGGTACTGAGTGCTCACTCACACATACAGCCCAGGTACTGAGTGACAGCTCAGGTCACACATACAGCCCACTGAGGCTCACTCACACATACAGCCCAGGTACTGAGTGCCCACTCACACATACAGCTCAGGTACTGAGTGCCACTCACACCCAGGTACTGAGTGCTCACTCATATGTATACACACACATATGTACTGATTGCTCACACACACACAACCTGCCCACTCAGAAAACTCTGCTTAAGTTCTGTACATGTTTAACTGCACCTTTTCACAGTCTCTCCTGTTACAGAGGGGATCAGAAGGCACAGAGAGAGAGAAACAGTACAAACTGCCATGGTGGGGATTTGTATATTGATTTTTCCTTTTTTACTACAGGTCCCCTCCCAGCTGGTTCGCTATCTTTCCGACTCTCAGCCTCCCTTCTGCATCCAACGCCTGGACCCCCTGGTGCTGACTGTGCGCAACCTGGACAAAACCATCAACTTCTACACTAAGGTGCTGGCAGGGAAGCCACAACCTTCAAGGTGCTGATCCCATTACTCAAACTTCCCAGTGTGAGAAGAGAGGTCTCTGTTGTACTTATACCCAGGTGGAGGCAATGGGAAAGCTCTCTGAGAGTCAGGGCCTTTGGGGGTTTATGGGAAGTGTAGTGCAATATGAGATGGAGGGCCACAGGTTGGATATGTGCTAATTCAATACGCTGTATTATTTCAGGGAGGCAGGAAGGCTCTGAGCTTTGGGATGCAAAAGATTAATCTGCATGAGGCTGGGAAAGAATTTGAACCGAAAGCGGCTGTCCCCTCCCCGGGATCAGCTGACCCGTGTCTCATCACCGAGACGCCACTCAGCACTGTGGTGCAACACCTAAGGGTAAGGCCTTATTTCTACCCCTCCCTGCAACAACCCCCCTGACCATCACATTTAGGTGTAACCCTCTAACAGTCAGCTCTGGGTATAACCCCCTCTAACAGTCAGCTCTGGTATAACCCCCTCTAACAGCCAGCTCCGGGGTATAACCCCTCTAACAGCCAGCTGTGTGTATAACCCCCTCTAACAGTCAGCAGTGGGTATAACCCCTCTAACAGTCAGCTGTGGGTATAACCCCTTCTAACAGTCAGCTCCGGGTATAACCCCTCTAACAGCCCCCTCTAGCAGTCAGCTCCAGGTATAACCCAACAGTCAGCTCCGGGTATAAACCCCTCTAACAGCCAGCTCTGGGTATAAACCTCTCTAACCCAGTCAGCTGTGGGTATAACCCCTCTCTAACAGTCAGCTGTGGGTATAACCCCTCTAACAGTCAGCTGTGGGTATAACCCTCTAAAAGTCAGCCCCCTCTAACAGTCAGCTGGGTATAACCCCTCTAACAGCAGCTGTGGGTATAACCCCCCTCTAACAGGCAGCTGTGGGTATAACCCCTCTAACAGTCAGCTGTGGGTATAACCCCCCCTAACAGTCAGCTCCGGTATAACCCCCCTAGCAGTCAGCTGTGGGTATAACCCCCCTAACAGTCCGCTACGGGTATAACCCTCCTCTAACAGTCAGCTACGAGTATAACCCACTCTAGCAGTCAGCTCCGGGTATAACCCCCCTAACAGTCAGCTCCCGGTATAACCCCTAACAGTCTGCTGCGGGTATAACCCCTCTAACAGTCAGCTCGGGTATAACCCCCTCTAGCAGTCAGCTCCGGGTATAACCCCTCTAACAGTCAGCTCCGGGTATAAGCCCCCCCCCCAACAGTCAGTTCTGTGTATACATAATAGTCAGCTCTGGGGGTAACCCCTCTAACAGCCAGCTCCGGGTATAACCCTCCCCTAACAGTCAGCTACGGGTATAACCCCCCCCAACAGTCAGTTTCGGGTATAACCCCTGTAACAGTCAGCTCCAGGTATAACCCCCTCTAACAGTCAGCTACGGGTATAAACCCCCCCCCCCCCCAACAATCAGTTCCGGGTATAACCCTTAAAACAGTCAGTTCTGGGTATAACCCCTCTAGAATATCCAAGGCTATTGTGATACTAATATCTACAGTTAGTATTAGTGGTTGTATATATAGTTTATGTATGTGAGTGTATAGATTGGTAGGTGTGGGTTGTGTGTGCTGGGTTTACTTGGAAGGGTTGAACTTGATGGACCCTCTAACAGTCAGCTCCGGGTATAACCCTCCCCTAACAGTCAGCTACGGGTATAACCCCCCCCCCCCCTAACAGTCAGTTCCGGGTATAACCCCTCTAACAGTCAGCTCCGGGTATAACCCTCTAAAAATAATGTTCCGTACAGGGCCAGGGAAGTATAATAATTAGCTATTAGGAGGGAAAGGGAGATTCTGGCTTCTCCTTACATAGAGTAATAAGTAATAAAATGTATTCAATGTTTCAGGCCTGCGGTGTGCCTGTAGAAGAAGGGCCGGTGAGTCGGCCAGGCGCTGTTGGAGAAATCATATCGGTTTATATGCGGGACCCTGAGCAGAATCTGATAGAGGTGTCAAACTATGAGTCGGATATTAAGAAGAAATAATCAGGGGGCAGGCCCTGAGATATACAGTATATTGGGGAGCTTTTTCAGTATCTTATCATAGGGCTAAGGGGCATAACCATTTGCCTGCAGGGGGAGATGGATGTGGATCTGCTTTGACCCCTTGCTTATTTTAGGGCTTGGAGAGAATAGATTCGAGGGTAAGAGATGTATAAAATCATATGTATAAAACACTATAGGAGGCCTCTTAGGGCAAGGTCACATGAGTGCTTCTCCGCAGGCCGGCAATACGCCTCGTGTGGCCTTACCCTTAGGGTCTGCTAATGAGGCCAGTTATGCCTTGGGGAATACCAGACTGCTGAGTGTTATACACATAATATAAAGATAAGTCATCAAAATAATCATAGATCTGTTTTCTCTTTGCCGAGGTCATTAATTATCATTTGTACCTGGGAGAAAGTCAGTACAAAAATAAATGAAAAAAAAATTAATACCAGCTGCAACTTTGCTTCTTTCCATTTGCATGATACTGATAGGAGGAGAGCTTCCCCTCTAGCTTTGCGGGCAGCACTAGAGCTGTATGCACTTATTGCTCCCACGTAACACATGAAGTGCAAATATTAGTATTTTGCAGTCTGTTTCTGTAGTCTCTCTGTGACTGTGTAGGGGCAGATTACAATATGCTGGGCTGGTGTGCTGGTACCTGGGCTACAGTATTACCTAGGAAACGATCTGCTCCTTTCTCTCATCCTGCTCTTGTTCCAGCGAGGGGATGAGCTTACAGTATATATATATACACTGTGTGTGTGTTTATATATATATACTGTGTGTGTGTTTATATATATATATATACTGTGTGTGTCTGTGTGTATATATATATATATACTGTGTGTGTGTGTGTATATATATATATATATATATACTGTGTGTGTGTATATATATATATATATACTGTGTGTGTGTGTGTGTGTGTGTGTGTATATATATATATATACTGTGTGTGTGTGTATATATATATATATATATATATATATATATAACAGAAAATAGATGCCGCACTCACAGGTCTTAGTGAAAATAAAGGGTATTTATTGTGTCAGACTAACGTTTCGGCTGTGTCCACAGCCTTTCTCAAAAAGACTTTTTTTGAGAAAGGCTGTGGACACAGCCGAAACGTTAGTCTGACACAATAAATACCCTTTATTTTCACTAAGACCTGTGAGTGCGGCATCTATTTTTCTGTTATTCTATACAATTTTGTATACTGCACCCAGGCATCTGTGACCCTATATAAACGTGAGTGCCTGCTTCCCTTCTTTTGATTTATATATATATATACTGTGTGTACAGTAATATTGGGTAATTAGCCTGTGACTGCACTGCAGTAAAGCGACATGTCATGGCATGGAAGGGGGGGTAGAAGTATTCCATTGAAGTTCCATTGTAGAACCAAACCCTATTAAGGAGAGGGCTCTCGGGGTCAGGGTGACCATTGCCGGGGTGCAGGGAGGAGACCGGCCCACAATTGATGTTCTGCTCTTTATTGCAGTGACGGGAGAATTTCTGAACTGCGAGGGATCCGGGCTGTACCTGCTGCAGAGCTGCTGTGAGTTCTAACAGTGTCCGTGGCGCAGTATATATAGGGCTCATTAGTTCTCATGTACTGAGTGTGATGCTGCAGATCAGTTTTGTGGTGAAAACACAGAGACCTTCCTGTATGTAATTATCATTGGAAGGGCCCCTTCATTTTGTGATAGGCTATTGGCTTTCACAGGTAAATGTATAATTGTGTCCTTTTTAGTTTGTTTCAACCTATAGTTACTGCTAAAGTGATACTAACTAAGCCTGCAGTCTCAGTCTTGCAGTGAATTCCATTGTTCCACAACTGTCTAACCTTCATTATTACCTCCTAAACTACAGTCCCCTTACAAATGCAGGAAGGGAGCATTACTGACCAATTAGGACCAGTTAGAAATGTTTGATGTCATTGGTGGCACATTTAGAAAAATAAAATCTTTTCATAATTAGTTCAGGTAAACACCATTAGCTCATAGCCTGTACAGAGAGATCCCATAAACTTATGGCAGCATAGGGATTCCCTGTACTAAGCACAATTCAGCAGGAACAGCCCCTAAGTTTGCTCATAGCCTGTACAGAGAGATCGCATAAAACTATGGCAGCATAGGGATTCCCCTGTACTAAGCACAATTCAGCAGGAACAGCCCCCTAAGTTTGCTCATAGCCTGTACAGAGAGATCCCATAAAACTATGGCAGCATGGGGATTCCCCTGTACTAAGCACAATTCAGCAGGAACAGCCCCCTAAGTTTGCTCATAGCCTGTACAGAGAGATCCCATAAAACTATGGCAGCATAGGGATTCCCCTGTACTAAGCACAATTCAGCAGGGAAATATTAGGGTTTAGTGGCCCTAAAAGAAGATGTTTCACAGTGAAGATGTTTCATACTCCCTTGCAGGTAACCATAGCTGTGTGCCAAACGCAGAGGCATCTTTTCCAGACAACTTTATCCTCCATCTCACTGCTTTGGAAGATATCCAGCCTGGAGAGGTACGTTTAGCATTGCAGGACTCCCCCCATTTTATGCTGTAGCGGAAATTATATGGTCGCTCTACTCCACACGTATAAAGACAAATATAGTATATTGCAGGATCCCTCATTGGGAAATGTAACTCTATATCTGCCATATTCTGTTGTGCCCATATATCCCCCTGTATTGCTTCTCTCCCTAGGAAATCTGCATTAGTTACCTAGACTGTTGCCAGAGGGACTGCAGCCAGCACAGCCGCCAAAAGATTCTCAGGTACCATAGTCTTATTTATAGCGATCTATAGAGAGTCTACGGAACCCTGCCCAATGTTTCTTGTCCTGCTCTCTTTCTGCCCAGGGGGAACTACCTATTCGTGTGTTTCTGCCCCAAGTGCCTAGCGCAAGCTGACATCACGTCTGAGGAAGAAGAGGAGGAGGAGGATGATGCTGAGCTGGAAGGGGAAGCAGAGGATGCAGAGCTGGAGGATGAGATGACGGACGTGTGAAATGAGAGCTTAGTCCCCACCCCTTTCCATCATGTCCAATCACAGACCAAACTGTTCAACTCTCTTCCACTGCCATTTCTAGTCACTCACTTGAGCTGTTCCAGTCGGAGCATTGTGATTGGTTGAGCCAGTTACCGGCGGAACACTCATTATCTGTCATTAGTCGTGTTGCAATTGGAATGTTTCATTTGCCCCAGCTTGCGGGGGACCTCCTACTTCTTTATGAGCCCTATACTGTATGCCACGTGACCCCACTCAGCTGGTTTGCATGTCACTGCCCAACCATATTCCTTATGTGCCGCATACCCACTGTAGCCGGGGGTACAGTAACTAGATTCCTTATTTATATCATACCCGCCTCTCGCCAGCCCGGTGCCACCAACCTCAGTACACAGGCATGTTTCATCTCTGCACTGCCTGCTCCTCTCAGGAACAATACCCCAAGTCCGGCCAAACACAACAACTACACCCTAACAAACAAACTAACAAAAAAAAAATGCAAATTAAACAACATTTAGCAAAATATTTGTTTTTTTTTTTGTTTCAATAGTTTTTATTAGATATGATAACAATTAGTTCTGACCAAACTCACTCTGTGCCCCTCCAAAGTGGGACAACTGCCACTTAGTTGAGGAAATCCGTGTGTGGCCTGTACATATCTTTATAATGGGTACAAATAATATCAGCACTGCCCTCAATCACAATAGGCTTCTAATACTAATGAGTACAAAAGTCAGAGACCCTTTGACATTGTGGTGTAATGGCGAACATACACGGGGCAATTAGTTGCCACAACTTTTAAAAGTTTAGCGACTAATCGTGCAACTTAGTTGCCATAGACTAATATACAAGTAGCTACAAATTGCATGTTGTTTGCACTGTGCTGATTAGTCGCTGTGACTTTATTCAAAGTTGCAGTGACTAATCGGCCCGTGTGTCTTCGCCCTTAGGGTAAAGGTGGCCATACACATGCCAGTTACAATGATCGTTCATCTTGGAGCTTCTGGCTTTTTCAGGTGATGCCAAATAGCAGGGGGGGGGGGGGCTCCTGTTACAAAAAGGGCCTATAAAACTATTAGTATGAAAACCTGATTGGTCACTGAGTGAGCCCAAAGTTTATGATTTAGAATTTTTTTGTGTAACATCAAACTGCTGTGATTGGAATGTTCTTGCCGCAGAAGGGTAAATATATAGGGAATAATGTACCCCCTATTGTAAATTATAAGGATATTATAAGCCACAGAGGAGTTCCATGACCAAATAAACACACAAGGCCAAGGACTGAGTACTTTTATACAGCTCATAGAACTCCAAGGGAACGTCTAATATCCTTGTATTTTTCAACGGGGGGTACATTATTTATTGTAATACACAACTTTTCTTTTAATTGATAACATCACTAAGCACCTTTATAAGGATAAAATTTACAGGATATTAATGACTTTTGTGTATTATATAAATCTGGTGGAGTATGACCTGCTGATAGGGCTGGGCTTTTTTGCTTGAAGAGGTGAGCCACTGCCATCATCCCATCAGGGATGAAAGTTCCAGGCTGGAACTGAAACGTCGGATAAATAAAGAACCATGCTTCAACATTATTTGTAAAACCTTTTAATTTTTTGGTACAGCTCTTAAAGTCCTGTGAGTGCTGGCCTTGACTGCAGTTATTTGTAAATCTTTTTGCATAAGCACCCGGGCATTTGGCTCTATCAAAGTGGTGTGCTACCTATTGCTTGGACTATATATATATATACTCATTATTATCAGTATCAACCTCCATATGTTGATAATAATCTCCCTGCAGTGATCCCCAAAGGAAACACAAAGCTGCAATACAGTCCCTGAATGTCCAGTAAAGATAAAATGAATTCATACGACGCAGTCAATGCAACTTTACACAAATAAGGACAAAAATGTTTACACCCTATCAGCCAGTTGGCAGCAATGGGCACCTGTAGTGATTCTGTTGTAAATAGTGACTGTTGTGCCAGAGGGCCTCGTTACCTATTTCTCTGTGCCAGAGGGCCTCGTTACCTATTTCTCTGTGCCAGAGGGCCTCGTTACCCGTTTCTCTGTGCCAGAGAGCCTCGTTACCCGTTCTCTGTCTCGTTACCGTTTCTCTGCCAGAGGGCCTCGTTACCGTTTCTCTGTGCAGAGGGCTCCGTTTCTCTGTGCCAGAGGCCTCGTTCGTTTCTCTGTGCCAGAGAGCCTCGTTCGTTTCTCTGTGCCAGAGGGCCTCGTTAACCGTTTCTCTGTGCCAGAGGGCCTCGTTACCGTTTCTCTGTACCAGAGGGCCTCGTTAACCGTTTCTCTGTGCCAGAGGGCCTCGTTGCCCGTTTCTCTGTGCCAGAGGGCCTCGTTAAACCGTTTCTCTGTGCCAGAGTTACCCGTTTCTCTGTGCCAGAGAGCCTCGTTACCGTTTCTCTGTGCCAGAGGGCCTCGTTGCCCGTTTCTCTGTGCCAGAGGGCCTCGTTACCCGTTTCTCTGTGCCAGAGGGCCTCGTTAACCGTTTCTCTGTGCCAGAGAGCCTAGTTGCCCATTTCTCTGTGCCTCACCGTTTCTCTGTGCCAGAGGGCTCGTTAACCGTTTCTCTGTGCCAGAGGGCCTCGTTACCGTTTCTCTGTGCCAGAGGGCCTCGTTACCCGTTCTCTGTGCCAGAGAGCCTCGTTACCCGTTTCTCTGTGCCAGAGAGCCTCGTTACCCGTTTCTCTGTGCCAGAGAGCCTCGTTACCCGTTTCTCTGTGCCAGAGGCCTCGTTACCCGTTCTCTGTCTCCGTTTCTCTATGCCAGAGGGCCTCGTTACCCGTTTTTTTTTGGTGTTTTTTGCTCCTTTTTAAATAGATATCAAGTGCAAGTTACAATTTTATTTATTCAAGGTCTTCTATTTAGGATGCACCTTTCCTATAATTGACCGATAAACCAATTATTCAATAGCCTGGCCATTCTATGGGTGTCAGTTAAGCACCTTTCTTGTTTCCTTACTGGTTGCTATGGTCAGTGATCATGGCAACTCCAAAGGAAAAAAACAGA